>NC_052315.1:34971596-35271596 GCF_016432855.1 Salvelinus namaycush
AGGGGGCCACGAACAACGCTCATCTCGTCTCCTCGCCCCTCCCTCCTTCTCTTCTCTCCCCGTTTCTCTCCCCCCCCCTCCCTTCTCTCCCCTTCTTCCTCTCCCCCCTCTCTGCCCTGTCCTCCGTTTTTCTCTTCCCCTTTCTTTCTCTCCCCTTCCCCCGCACTCCCTCCTTCCCCCTGTTTTTTTTTTTTTCCCCCTCTTCCCTTCCTTTTTCCTTTTTTGCTGGTCAGGGAGGGGTAGGCAACTAGATTCAGCTGAGTGGCTGTCTAGGGGGGTAGACAACTAGATTCAGCCTGAGTGGCTGGTCAGGAGGGGTATGCAACTAGGATTCAGCTGAGTGGCTGTCAGGGAGGGGTAGGCAATAGATTCAGCTGAGAGCTGGGCAGGGGGAGGGTAGCAAACTTAGATTCAGCTGAGGGCTGGTCAGGGGGGTAGGCAACATAGATTCAGCTGAGTGGCTGGTCAGGGAGGGGTAGGCAACTAGATTCAGCTGAGCGGCTGGCTAAGGGATGGGTAGGCAACTAGATTCAGCTGAGTGGCTGGTCAGGGAGGGGTAGCAACTGATTCAGCTGAGGGCGTGGTCAGGGAGGGGTAGCAACTAGATTCAGCTGAGCTGGCTGGTCAGGGAGGGGTAGGCAACTAGATTCAGCTGAGTGGCTGGTCAGGGAGGGGACAACTAGATCAGCTGAGGCTGGTCAGGGAGAGGTTAGGAACTAGATTCAGCTGAGTGGCTGGTCAGGGAGGGGTAGACAACTAGATTCAGCTGAGTGGCTGGTCAGGGAGGGGTAGGACAACTAGATTCAGCTGAGTGGCTGGTCAGGGAGGGGTAGCAACTAGATTCAGCTGAGTGGCTGGTCAGGGAGGGGTAGCAACTAATTCAGCTGAGGGAATGGTCAGGAGGGGTAGTAAAGATTCAGCTGAGTGGCTGGTCAGGGAGGGTAGACAACTAGATTCAGCTGAGTGGCTGTCAGGAGGGGTAGGCAACTAGATTCAGCTGAGTGGCTGAGTCAGGGAGGGGTAACAACTAGATTCAGCTGAGTGGCTGGTCAGGAGGGTAGGCATAGATGCTGAGTGGGGGGGCTGGTCAGGGAGGGGTAGGCAACTAGATCAGCTGAGTGGCTGGTCAGGGAGGGGTAGGCAACTAGATTCAGCTGAGTGGCTGGTCAGAGGGAGCACTAGTTAGTGGTGGTCAGGGAGGGGTAGACAACTAGATTCAGCTGAGTGGCTGGTCAGGGAGGGTAGACAACTAGATTCAGCTGAGTGGCTGTCAGGGAGGGGTAGCACAACTAGATTCAGCTGAGTGGCTGGTCAGGGAGGGGTAGAGCAACTAGATTCAGCTGAGTGGCTGGTCAGGGAGGGGTAGCAACTAGATTCAGCTGAGTGGCTGGTCAGGAGGGTAGGCCAACTAGATTCAGCTGAGTGGCTGGTCAGGGAGGGGTAGGCAACTAGATTCAGCTGAGTGGCTGGTCAGGGAGGGGTAGAACAACTAGATTCAGCTGAGTGGCGGTCAGGGAGGGGTAGAAACTAGATTCAGCTGAGTGGCTGGTCAGGGAGGGTAGAGCAACTAGATTCAGCTGAGTGGCTGGTCAGGGAGGGGTAGGACAACTAGATTCATCTGAAGTGGCGGTAGGGAGGGGTAGACAACTAGATTCAGCTGAGGTGGTCGGAGCTGATGGCTGGTTCAGGGAGGGTAGTAGACAACTAGATTCAGCTGAGTGGCTGGTCCGGGACGAGGGGTAGGCCAACTAGATTCGCTGAGTGGCTGGTCAGGGAGGGGTAGACAATAGTATTCAGCTGAGTGGTTGGCTTCAGGCAGGGGTAGAGCAACTAGATTCAGCTGAGTGGCTTGGTCAGGGAGGGGTAGACAACTAGATTCAGCTGCAGTGGCTGGTCAGGGAGCGTAGGCCAACGTAGATTCAGCTGAGTGGCTGGTCAGGGAGGGGTAGGCAACTATATTCAGCTGAGTGGCTGGTCAGGGAGGGGTAGACAAATAGATTCAGCTGACTGGCTGGTCAGGGAGGGGTTTAGACAACTAGATTCAGCTGAGTGGCTGGTCAGGGAGGGTAGGACAACTAGATTCAGCTGAGTGGCTGGTCAGGGAGGGTAGAGCAACTAGATTCAGCTGAGTGGCTGGTCAGGGAGGGTAGGCAACTAGATTCAGATGAGTGGCTGGTCAGGAGAGGGTAGGCAACTATATCAGCTGAGTGGCTGGTCAGGAGGGGTAGACAACTAGATTCAGCTGAGTGGCTGGTCAGGGAGGGGTAGACAACTAGATTCAGCTGAGTGGCTGGTCAGGGAGGGGTAGGCAACTAGATTCAGCTGAGTGGCTGGTCAGGGAGGGGTAGACAACTAGATTCAGCTGAGTGGCTGGTCAGGGAGGGGTAGCAACTAGATTCAGCTGAGGTGCTGGTCAGGGATGGGGTAGGCAACTAGATTCAGCTGAGTGGCTGGTCAGGGATAGGGTAGGCAACTAGATTCAGCTGAGTGGGCTGTCAGGGAGGGTAGGCAACTAGATTCAGCTGAGTGGCTGGTCAGGAGGGGTAGCAACTAGATTCAGCTGAGTGGCTGGTCAGAGAGAGTGGCGTGAGGGAGCAACTAGATTCAGCTGAGTGGCTTGGGGGGTAACTAGTCAGGAGCTGGTCGGGGTAGGCAGACAGATTCAGCTGAGCGGCTGGTCAGGGAGGGTAGGCAACTAGATTCAGCTGAGCGGCTGGTCAGGGAGGGGTAGGCAACTAGATTCAGTCTGCGGCTGGCTGGTCAGGGAGGGGTAGGCAACATAGATTCAGCTGAGCGGCTGGTCAGGGAGGGGTAGGCAACTAGATTCAGCTGAGTGGCTGGTCATGAGGGGTAGGCAACTAGATTCAGCTGATGGCTGGTCAGGGAGGGGGGGGGGGGGGGGGGGTGGGGGGGGGGACTAGGGGGGGGTGGGGGGGGGTAGGGGGGGGGGGGTGTTCGCTGAGTGGCTGGGGAGGGGTAGGGGGGGGTCAGGGGGTGGGGTGGGGGGGTGGGGGGGGGGGGGGGGGGGGGGGGGGGGGGGGGGGGGGGGGGGGGGGGGGGGGGGGGGGGGGGGGGGGGGGGGGGGGGGGGGGGGGGGGGGGGGGGGGGGGGGGGGGGGGGGGGGGGGGTGGGGGGGGGGGGGGGGGGGGGGGGGGGGGGGGGGCGGGGGGGGGGGTGGGGGGGGGGGGGGGGGGGGGGGGGGGGGGGGGGGGGGGGGGGGGGGTGGTAGGGGGGGGGGGGGGGGGGGGGGGGGGGGGGGGGGTGTGAGGGGGTGTGGGGGGGAGTGTGGAGGGGGGGGGGGGGGGGGGGGGGGTGGGGGGGGGGGGGGGGGGGGGGGGGGGGGGGGGGGGGGGGGGGGGGGGGGGGTGGGGGGGGGGGGGGGGGGGGGGGGGGGGGGGGGGGGGGGGGGGGGGTGGGGGGGGGGGGGGGTCGGGGGGGGGGGGGGGGGGGGGGGGGGGGGGGGGGGGGGGGGGGGGGGGGGGGGGGGGTGGGGAGGCAACTGATTCAGCTGAGGGCGGTAGGTACAACTAGATCAGCTGAGGGCTGGTCAGGGAGGGTAGGCAACTAGATTCAGACTGATGTGGCTGGTCAGGGAGGGGTAGACAACTAGATTCAGCTGAGTGGCTGGTCAGGGAGGGGTAGGCAACTAGATTCAGCTGAGTGGCTGGTCAGGAGGGTAGGCACTAGATTCAGCTGAGTGGTGGTCAGGAGGGTAGACAACTAGATTTCAGCTGAGTGGCTGGGTCAGGGAGGGGTAGGCAACTAGATTCGCTGAGTGGCTGGCAGGAGGGGTGAAACTAGATTCACTAGGAGCTGGTCGTGGAGGGGAGCAACTAGATTCAGCTGAGTGGCTGGTCAGGGAGGGGTAGGCAACTGATTAGCTGAGTGGCTGGTCAGGGAGGGGTAGGACAACTAGATTCAGCTGAGTGGCTGGTCAGGGAGGGGTAGGCAACTAGATTCAGCTGAGTGGTGGTCAGGAGGGGTAGGCAACTAGATTCAGCTGAGTGGCTGGTCAGGGAGGTGTGGCAACTAGATTAGCAATCGAGCTAGTGGCTGGTCAGGGAGGGGTAGGACAACTAGATTCCTGAGTGGCTGGTCAGGGAGTGGTAGCAACTAGAGTTCAGCTGAGGGCTGGTCGGGAGGGTAGGCAACTAGATTCAGCTGAGTGGCTGGTCAGGGAGGGTAGACAACTAGATTCAGCTGAGTGCTGTCAGGGAGGGGTAGACAACAATAGATTCAGCTGGAGTGGCTGGTCATCGGGAGGGTAGCACAACTAGATTCAGCTGAGTGGCTGGTCAGGGAGGGGTGGCAACTAGATTCAGCTGAGTGGCTGGTCAGGAGGGGTAGACAACTAGATTCAGCTGAGTGGCTGTCAGGGAGGGGTAGGCAACTAGATCACTGAGTGGGCTGGTCGGAGGGTAGACAAACTAGATTCAGCTGAGTGGCTGGTCAGGGCGGGTAGACAACTAGATTCAGCTGGTGGCTGGTCGGGGGGTAGCACAACTAGATTCGCTGAGGGCTGTGTAGGGAGGGGTAGGCACTAGATTCAGCTGAGTGGCTGGTCGGGATGGGGTAGCAACTAGATTCAGCTGAGTGGCTGGTCAGGGAGAGGGTAGGCAAACTAGATTCAGCTGAGTGGCTGGTCAGGGAGGGGTAGCAACTAGATTCAGCTGATGGCTGGTCAGGAGGGGTAGGCAACTGATTCAGCTGAGTGGCTGGTCAGGGAGGGGTAGGCCAACTAGATCAGCTGAGTGCTGGTCGAGGGAGCGAGTGGCTGGTCAGGGAGGGGTAGACAACTAGATTCAGCTGAGTGGCTGGTCAGGGAGGGTAGGCAACTAGATTCAGCTGAGTGGCTGGTCAGGGAGGGGTAGAGGCAACTAGATTCAGCTGAGTGGCTGGTCAGGGAGGGGTAGCAACTAGATTCGCTGAGTGGCTGGTCAGGGAGGGGTAGAGCAACTAGATTCAGCTGAGTCGCTGGTCGGAGGGGTAGACAACTAGATTCAGCTGAGGGCTGGTCAGAGGGAGCGATCGCGAGTGCTGGTCAGGGAGGGGTAGACAACTAGATTCAGCTGAGTGGCTGGTCAGGAGGGTAGCACAACTAGATTCAGGTCTAGAGTAGGCTGGTCAGGGAGGGGTAGGCAACTAGATTCAGCTGAGTGGTCTGGTTCAGGGAGGGTAGACAACTAGATTCAGCTGCATGTGGTCAGGGAGGGGTAGGCAACTAGATTCAGCTGAGTGGCTGGTCAGGGAGGGGTAGGCAAAACTAGATTCAGCTGAGTGGCTGGTCAGGAGGGGTAGGCAACTAGATTCAGCCTCGAGTGGCTGGTCAGGGAGGGGTAGACAACTAGATTCAGCTGAGTGGCTGGTCAGGGAGGGGTAGACAACTAGATCAGCTGAGTGGCTGGTCAGGAGGGGTAGACAAACTAGATTCAGCCTGAGTGGCTGGTCAGGAGGGGTAGCAACTAGATTCAGCTGAGGTGGCTGGTCAGGGATGGGTAGACAAACTAGATTCAGCTGAGTGGCGGTCAGGGAGGGGTAGACAACTAGATTCAGCTGAGTGGCTGGTCAGGGAGGGGTAGGCAACTAGATTCAGCTGAGTGGCTGGTCAGGGAGGGGTAGGCAACTAGATTCAGCTGAGTGGCTGGTCAGGAGGGGTAGCAAACTAGATTCATGGTGGCTGGCAGGAGGGGTAGGCAACTAGATTCAGCTGAGTGGGCTGGTCAGGAGGGTAGCAACTAGATTCAGCTGAGCTGGCTGGTCAGGGAGGGGTAGGCAACTAAGATTCAGCGAGCGGCTGGTCAGGGAGGGGGTAGGCAACTAGATTCAGCTGAGCTGGCTGGTCAGGGAGGGGTAGGCAACTAGATTCAGCCTGAGCGCTGGTCAGGGGATGGGGTAGGCAACTAGATTCAGCTGAGGGCTGGTCAGGGAGGGGTAGGCAACTAGATTCAGCTGAGCGGCTGGTCAGGGAGGGGTAGGCAACTAGATTCAGCTGAGCGGCTGGTCAGGGAGGGGTAGGCAACTAGATTCAGCTGAGTGGCTGGTCAGGGAGGGGTAGACAACTAGATTCAGCTGAGTGGCTGGTCAGGGAGTGGTAGACAACTAGATTCAGCTGAGTGGCTGGTCAGGGAGGGTAGGCAACTAGATTCAGCTGATGTGGCTGGGCAGGGAGGGGTAGACAACTAGATTCAGCTGAGTGGTGGTCAGGAGGGGTAGGCAACTAGATTCAGCTGAGTGGTGGTCAGGGAGGGGTAGAAACTAGATTCAGCTGAGTGGCTGGTCAGGGAGGGTAGACAACTAGTTCAGCTGAGTGGCTGGTCAGGAGGGTAGGACAACTAGATTTAGCTGAGTGGCGGTCAGGGAGGGGTAGACAACTAGATTCACTGAGGCTGGTCAGGGAGGGGTAGGCAACTAGATTCAGCTGAGTGGTGCTGTCAGGGGGGGGTAGGCAACTAGATTCAGCTGAGTGGCTGGTCAGGAGGGGTGGCAACATAGATTCAGCAGAGTGGCTGGTCAGGGAGCTGAGTGGCTGGTCAGGGAGGGGTAGACAACTAGATTCAGCTGAGTGGCTGGTCAGGGAGGGTAGACAACTAGATTCAGCTGAGTGGCTGGTCAGGAGAGGTAGGGAACTAGATTCAGCTGAGTGGCTGGTCAGGGAGGGGTAGACAAATAGATTCAGCTGAGTGGCTGGTCAGGGAGGGGTAGACAACTAGATTCAGCTGAGTGGCTGGTCAGGGAGGGGTAGCACAACTAGATTCAGCTGAGTGGCTGGTCAGGGAGGGGTAGGCAACTAGATTCAGCTGAGTGGCTGGTCAGGGAGGGGTAGACAACTAGATTCAGCTGAGTGGCGGGTCAGGGAGGGTAGGCAACAGATTCAGCTGAGTGGCTGGTCAGGGAGGGGTAGACACTAGATTCAGCTGAGTGGCTGGTCAGGGAGGGGTAGGCAACTAGATTCAGCTGAGTGGCTGGTCAGGGAGGGGTAGGCAATAGATTCAGCTGAGTGCTGGTCAGGGAGCTGAGTGGTGTCAGGGAGGGGTAGACAACTAGATTCAGCTGAGTGGCTGGTCAGGGAGAGGTAGGCAACTAGATTCAGCTGAGTGGCTGGTCAGGGAGGGGTAGACAACTAGATTCAGCTGAGTGGCTGGTCAGGGAGGGGTAGGACAACTAGATCAAGCTGAGTGGCTGGTCAGGGAGGGGGTAGACAACTAGATTCAAGCTGAGTGGCTGTCAGGGAGGCGTAGCACAACTAGATTCAGCTGAGTGGCTGGTCAGGGAGGGGTAGGCAACTAGATTCAGCTGAGTGGCTGGTCAGGGAGGGGTAGATAACTAGATTCAGCTGAGTGGCTGGTCAGGGAGGGGTAGACAACTAGATTCAGCTGAGTGGCTGGTCAGGGAGGGGTAGACAACTAGATTCAGCTGAGTGGCTGGTCAGGGAGGGGTAGGCAACTAGATTCAGCTGAGTGGCTGGTCAGGGAGGGGTAGGCAACTAGATTCAGCTGAGTGGTGGTCAGGGAGGGGTAGGCAACTAGATTCAGCAGAGTGGCTGGTCAGGGAGCTGAGTGGCTGGTCAGGGAGTGGTAGACAACTAGATTCAGCTGAGTGGCTGGTCAGGGAGGGGTAGGCAACTAGATTCAGCTGAGTGGCTGGTCAGGGAGGGGTAGGCAACTAGATTCAGCTGAGTGGCTGGTCAGGGAGGGGTAGACAACTAGATTCAGCTCAGTGGCTGGTCAGGGAGGGGTAGACAACTAGATTCAGCTGAGTGGCTGGTCAGGGAGGGGTAGACAACTAGATTCAGCTGAGTGGCTGGTCAGGGAGGGGTAGGCAACTAGATTCAGCTGAGTGGTGGTCAGGGAGGGGTAGGCAACTAGATTCAGCTGAGTGGCTGGTCAGGGAGGGGTAGGCAACTAGATTCAGCTGAGTGGCTGGTCAGGGAGGGGTAGGCAACTAGTATTCAGCTGAGTGGCTGGTCAGGGAGGGGTAGGCAACTAGATTCAGCTGAGTGGCTGGTCAGGAGGGGTAGGACAACTAGATTCAGCTGAGTGGCTGGTCAGGGAGGGGTAGGCAACTAGATTCAGCTGAGGGCTGGTCAGGGAGGGGTAGGCAACTAGATTCAGCTGAGCGGCTGGTCAGGGAGGGGTAGGCAACTAGATTCAGCTGAGCGGCTGGTCAGGGAGGGGTAGGCAACAAGATTCAGCTGAGCGGCTGGTCAGGGAGGGGTAGGCAACTAGATTCAGCTGAGCGGCTGGTCAGGGAGGGGTAGGCAACTAGATTCAGCTGAGCGGCTGGTCAGGGAGGGGTAGGCAACTAGATTCAGCTGAGCGGCTGGTCAGGGAGGGTAGGCAACTAGATTCAGTGAGCGGCTGGTCAGGGAGGGTAGGCAACTAGATTCAGTGAGCGGCTGGTCAGGGAGGGGTAGGCAACTAGATTCAGCTGAGTGGGGTCAGGGAGTGGTAGACAACTAGATTCAGCTGAGTGGCTGGTCAGGGAGAGGTAGGCAACTAGATTCAGCTGAGTGGCTGGTCAGGGAGGGGTAGACAACTAGATTCAGCTGAGTGGCTGGTCAGGGAGGGGTAGACAACTAGATTCAGCTGAGTGGCTGGTCAGGGAGGCGTAGCACAACTAGATTCAGCTGAGTGGCTGGTCAGGGAGGGGTAGGCAACTAGATTCAGCTGAGTGGCTGGTCAGGGAGGGGTAGATAACTAGATTCAGCTGAGTGGCTGGTCAGGGAGGGGTAGACAACTAGATTCAGCTGAGTGGCTGGTCAGGGAGGGGTAGGCAACTAGATTTAGCTGAGTGGCTGGTCAGGGAGGGGTAGACAACTAGATTCAGCTGAGTGGCTGGTCAGGGAGGGGTAGGCAACTAGATTCAGCTGAGTGGCTGGTCAGGGAGGGGTAGGCAACTAGATTCAGCAGAGTGGCTGGTCAGGGAGCTGAGTGGCTGGTCAGGGAGGGGTAGACAACTAGATTCAGCTGAGTGGCTGGTCAGGGAGGGGTAGACAACTAGATTCAGCTGAGTGGCTGGTCAGGGAGAGGTAGGCAACTAGATTCAGCTGAGTGGCTGGTCAGGGAGGGGTAGACAAATAGATTCAGCTGAGTGGCTGGTCAGGGAGGGGTAGACAATGATTCAGCTGAGTGGCTGTCAGGGAGGGGTAGCACAACTAGATTCAGATGAGTGGCTGTCAGGGAGGGGTAGCAACTAGATTCAGCTGAGTGGCTGTCAGGGAGGGGTAGACAACTAGATTCAGCTGAGTGGCTGGTCAGGGAGGGGTAGGCAACTAGATTCAGCTGAGTGGCTGGTCAGGGAGGGGTAGACAACTAGATTCAGCTGAGTGGCTGGTCAGGGAGGGGTAGGCAACTAGATTCAGCTGAGTGGCTGGTCAGGGAGGGGTAGGCAACTAGATTCAGCTGAGTGGCTGGTCAGGGAGCTGAGTGGCTGGTCAGGGAGGGGTAGACAACTAGATTCAGAGAGTGGGCTGGTCAGGGAGAGGTAGGCAACTAGATTCAGCTGAGTGGCTGGTCAGGGAGGGGTAGACAAACTAGATTCAGCTGAGTGGCTGGTCAGGAGGGTAGACAACTAGATTCAGCTGAGTGGCTGGTCAGGGAGGGGTTAGACAACTAGATTCAGCTGAGTGGCTGGTCAGGGAGGCGTAGCACAAACTAGATTCAGTGAGTGGCTGGTCAGGGAGGGGTAGGCAACTAGATTCAGCTGAGTGGTGGTCGGGAGGGGTAGGCAACTAGATTCAGCTGAGTGGCTGGTCAGGGAGGGGTAGGCAACTAAGATTCAGCTGAGTGGCTGGTCAGGGAGGGTAGGCAACTAGATTCAGCAGAGTGGCTGGTCAGGGAGCTGAGTGGCTGGTCAGGGAGGGGTAGACAACTAGATTCAGCTGAGTGGCTGGTCAGGGAGGGGTAGACAACTAGATTCAGCTGAGTGGCTGGTCAGGGAGAGGTAGGCAACATAGATTCAGTGAGTGGCTGGTCAGGGAGGGGTAGACAACTAGATTCAGCTGAGTGGCTGGTCAGGGAGGGTAGCAAAACTAGATTCAGCTGAGTGGCTGGTCAGGGGGAGGGGTAGGCAACTAGATTCAGCTGAGTGGCTGGTCAGGAGAGGGTAGAAACTAGATTCAGCTGAGTGGCTGGTCAGGGAGGGGTAGGCAACTAGATTCAGCTGAGTGGCTGGTCAGGGAGGGGTAGACAACTAGATTCAGCTGAGTGTGTCACGTTCCTGACCTGTTTTCTGTTGTTTTGTATGTGTTTAGTTGGTCAGGACGTGAGCTGGGTGGGAATTCTATGTTGTGTGTCTAGTTTGTCTGTTTCTATGTCAGCCTAGTGTGGGTTCTCAATCAGAGACAGATGGTAGTCGTTGTCTCTGATTGAGACTCATATATAGGAGCTTGTTTTGTGTTGGGATTTTGGGGTGTTTGTTACCTGTCTCTGTGTTTGTGTTCTGCACCAGATAGGTTGTATCGGTTTTGCACATTTGTTATTTTGTATGTTGTTTGTAGTGTTTCACTTGTTCTTTTATTAAACATGTTGAACACTAGCCGCGCTGCACTTTGGTCCTCTCCTTCACCTATGGAAGAAAGCCGTTACAGAGTGGCTGGTCAGGGAGGGGTAGGCAACTAGATTCAGCTGAGTGGCTGGTCAGGGAGGGGTAGGCAACTAGATTCAGCTGAGTGGCTGGTCAGGGAGCTGAGTGGCTGGTCAGGGAGGGGTAGACAACTAGATTCAGCTGAGTGGCTGGTCAGGGAGAGGTAGGCAACTAGATTCAGCTGAGTGGCTGGTCAGGGAGGGGTAGACAATTAGATTCAGCTGAGTGGCTGGTCAGGGAGGGGTAGACAACTAGATTCAGCTGAGTGGCTGGTCAGGGAGGGGTAGGCAACTAGATTCAGTGAGTGGCTGGTCAGGGAGGGGTAGGCAACTAGATTCAGTGAGGGCTGGTCAGGGAGGGGTAGGCAACTAGATTCAGCTGAGTGGCTGGTCAGGGAGGGGTAGGCAACTAGATTCAGCTGAGTGGCTGGTCAGGGAGGGGTAGACAACTAGATTCAGCTGAGTGGCTGGTCAGGGAGGGGTAGACAACTAGATTCAGCTGAGTGGCTGGTCAGGGAGGGGTAGGCAACTAGATTAGCTGTGGCTGGTCAGGGAGGGGTAGACAACTAGATTCAGCTGAGTGGCTGGTCAGGGAGGGGTAGACAACTAGATTCAGCTGAGTGGCTGGTCAGGGAGGGGTAGGCAACTAGATTCAGCTGAGTGGCTGGTCAGGGAGGGGTAGGCAACTAGATTCAGCTGAGTGGCTGGTCAGAGGGGTAGGCAACTAGATTCAGCTGAGTGGCTGGTCAGGAGGGGTAGACAACTAGATTCAGCTGAGTGGCTGGTCAGGGAGGGGTAGCACAACTAGATTCAGCTGAGTGGCTGGCAGGGAGGGTAGGCAACTAGATTCAGCTGAGTGGCTGGTCAGGGAGGGATAGACAACTAGATTCAGCTGAGTGGCTGGTCAGGGAGGGGTAGGCAACTAGATTCAGCTGAGTGGCTGGTCAGGGAGGGGTAGGCAACTAGATTCAGCTGAGTGGCTGGTCAGGGAGGGGTAGGCAACTAGATTCAGCTGAGTGGCTGGTCAGGGAGGGGTAGACAACTAGATTCAGCTGGTGGCTGGTCAGGAGGGGTAGCACAACTAGATCAGCTGAGTGGCTGGTCAGGGAGGGGTAGGCAACTAGATTCAGCTGAGTGGCTGGTCAGGGAGGGAGGAAGACAACTAGATTCAGCTGAGTGGTGGTCAGGGAGAGGTAGGCAACTAGATTCAGCTGAGTGGCTGGTCAGGGAGGGGTAGGCAACTAGATTCAGCTGAGTGGCTGGTCAGGGAGGGGTAGACAACTAGATTCAGCTGAGTGGCTGGTCAGGGAGGGGTAGACAACTAGATTCAGCTGAGTGGCTGGTCAGGGAGGGGTAGACAACTAGATTCAGCTGAGTGGCTGGTCAGGGAGGGGTAGACAACTAGATTCAGCTGAGTGGCTGGTCAGGGAGGGTAGGCAACTAGATTCAGCTGAGTGGCTGGTCAGGGAGGGGTAGGCAACTAGATTCAGCTGAGTGGCTGGTCAGGGAGGGGTAGGCAACTAGATTCAGCTGAGTGGCTGGTCAGGGAGGGTAGGCAACTAGATTCAGCTGAGTGGCTGGTCAGGGAGGGGGTAGGCAACTAGATTCAGCTGAGTGGCTGGTCAGGGAGGGTAGACAACTAGATTCAGCTGAGTGGCTGGTCAGGGAGGGGTAGGCAACTAGATTCAGCTGAGTGGCTGGTCAGGGAGGGGTAGGCAACTAGATTCAGCTGAGTGGCTGGGCAGGGAGCTGAGTGGCTGGTCAGGGAGGGGTAGACAACTAGATTCAGCTGAGTGGCTGGTCAGGGAGGGGTAGACAACTAGATTCAGCTGAGTGGCTGGTCAGGGAGAGGTAGGCAACTAGATTCAGCTGAGTGGCTGGTCAGGGAGGGGTAGGCAACTAGATTCAGCAGAGTGGCTGGTCAGGGAGCTGAGTGGCTGGTCAGGGAGGGGTAGACAACTAGATTCAGCTGAGTGGCTGGTCAGGGAGGGGTAGACAACTAGATTCAGCTGAGTGGCTGGTAGAGGAGAGGTAGGCAACTAGATTCAGCTGAGTGGTGGTCAGGAGGGGTAGACAACTAGATTCAGCTGAGTGGCTGGTCAGGGAGGGGTAGACAACTAGATTCAGCTGAGTGGCTGGTCAGGGAGGGGTAGCACAACTAGATTCAGCTGAGTGGCTGGTCAGGGAGGGTAGGCAAAAGATTCAGCTGAGTGGCTGGTCAGGGAGGGGTAGGCAACTAGATTCAGCTGAGTGGCTGGTCAGGGAGGGGTAGGCAACTAGATTCAGCTGAGTGGCTGGTCAGGGAGGGGTAGGCAACTAGATTCAGCTGAGTGGCTGGTCAGGGAGGGGTAGGCAACTAGATTCAGCTGAGTGGCTGGGCAGGGAGGGGTAGGCAACTAGATTCAGCTGAGTGGCTGGTCAGGGAGGGGTAGACAACTAGATTCAGCTGAGTGGCTGGTCAGGGAGGGGTAGGCAACTAGATTCAGCTGAGTGGCTGGTCAGGGGGGGTAGGCAACTAGATTCAGCTGAGCGGCTGGTCAGGGAGGGGTAGGCAACTAGATCACTGAGCGGTGGTCAGGAGGGGTAGGCAACTAGATTCAGCTGAGCGGCTGGTCAGGAGGGGTAGGCAACTAGATTCAGCTGAGCGGTGGTCAGGAGGGGGAGGCAACTAGATTCAGCTGAGCGGCTGGTCAGGGAGGGGTAGGCAACTAGATTCAGCTGAGCGGCTGGTCAGGGAGGGGTAGGCAACTAGATTCAGCTGAGAGGCTGGCAGGGAGGGGTAGGCAACTAGATTCGCTGAGCGGCTGGTCAGGGAGGGGTAGCAACTAGATTCAGCTGAGCGGCTGGTCAGGGAGGGGTAGGCAACTAGATTCAGCTGAGCGGCTGGTCAGGGAGGGGTAGGCAACTAGATTCAGCTGAGCGGCTGGTCAGGGAGGGGTAGGCAACTAGATTCAGCTGAGCGGCTGGTCAGGGAGGGGTAGGCAACTAGATTCAGCTGAGCGGCTGGTCAGGGAGGGGTAGGCAACTAGATTCAACTGAGTGGCTGGTCAGGGAGGGGTAGGCAACTAGATTCAGCTGAGTGGCTGGTAGGGAGGGGTAGGCAACTAGATTCAGCTGAGGGCTGGTCAGGGAGGGTAGACAACTAGATTCCGCTGAGTGGCTGGTCAGGGAGGGGTAGACAAACAGATTCAGCTGAGTGGCGGTCAGGGAGGGGTAGGCAACATAGATTCAGTGAGTGGCTGGTCAGGGAGGGGTAGACAACTAGATTCAGCTGAGTGGCTGGTCAGGGAGGGGTAGACAACTAGATTCAGCTGAGTGGCTGGTAGAAGGGGTAGGCAACTAGATTCAGCTGAGTGGCTGGTCAGGGAGGGGTAGACAACTAGATTCAGCTGAGTGGCTGGTCAGGGAGGGGTAGACAACTAGATTCAGCTGAGTGGCTGGTCAGGGAGGGGTAGGCAACTAGATTCAGCTGAGTGGCTGGTCAGGGAGGGGTAGACAACTAGATTCAGCTGAGTGGCTGGTCAGGGAGGGGTAGGCAACTAGATTCAGCTGAGTGGCTGGTCAGGGAGGGGTAGGCAACTAGATTCAGCTGAGTGGCTGGTCAGGGGGGGGTAGACAACTAGATTCAGCTGAGTGGCTGGTCAGGGAGGGGTAGACAACTAGATTCAGCTGAGTGGCTGGTCAGGGAGGGGTAGGCAACTAGATTCAGCTGAGTGGCTGGTCAGGGAGGGGTAGGCAACTAGATTCAGCTGAGCGGCTGGTCAGGGAGGGGTAGACAACTAGATTCAGCTGAGTGGCTGGTCAGGGAGGGGTAGGCAACTAGATTCAGCTCAGTGGCTGGTCAGGGAGGGGTAGATAACTAGATTCAGCTGAGTGGCTGGTCAGGGAGGGGTAGACAACTAGATTCAGCTGAGTGGCTGGTCAGGGGGCCGCAACATAATTTGTATTTTTTAACTAAAAACTTTGAAAGGGCCCATAAAAAATCCCTTGTGGGCTGGTTTTGGCCCGTGGTCCGCCTGTTGCCGACCCCTGACCTAGGAGTTCATGGCTATGGCCAGGAATCTGAGGGTAATCTAAGGGTGTCCCAATAACACCCATTGTACAGAAAGGAGGGGCACAAGGGGTTCACCCCATGGCTTCTCTGATCTACACTATTCAATGACAAAACTCTACTTGAAAGACCACATCGTCTCAGTTTGCCAAGTAAGCTCCGAAACAAACTGGAAACAACCAACAGTAAACCTTTGCAGTCCTAGCCACAGCAATACAAACCCAGTCTACCTCAACTCCAGTCTCAGCCTGAGCCCAACTAGCACCAGCACAGCCTAACCCAGTTCAGTATAGTCTAGTGCTGTGTAGTATAGTTGTGGTCGGGGCTAAGGAACTGAGCTTCTCCCTGAAGCTGATCAAATATGAATGAGACTAGGCGAGGCGAGGCAGAGAGACACTCCCCAGGAGAATGTCTGCTATAATTCTATATGAAGAGAAGGGGGAGAGAGGAGGAGAGGGGGAAAGAGGGAGAAGGGAGAAGACAGAGCAGAAGACAGGGATAGAGGGAGAAGGGAGAAGACAGCGGAGGAAAGAGAGATAGAGGGAGAAGGGAGAAGACAGAGGAGGAGAGGGAGAAGGGAGAAGACAGAGGAGGAGAGAGAGAGATAGAGGGAGAAGGGAGAAGACAGAGGAGGAGAGAGGGATAGAGGGAGAAGGGAGAAGACAGAGGAGGAGAGAGGAATAGAGGGAGAAGGGAGAAGGGAGAAAGAGGAGGAGAGAGGGATAGAGGGAGAAGGGAGAAGACAGAGGAGAGGGAGAAGGGAGAAGACAGGAGGAGAGAGGGATAAAGGGAGAAGGGAGAAGACAGAGGAGGAGAGAGGGGTAGAGGGAGAAGACAGAGGAGGACAGAGGGATAGAGAGAGGAGATGAAGTGCTCAAAAAGTCTGGAAGAGATTGCAGAAGAGGGAGAGATGCAGAGAGAAAGAGTAATCACTCCTTCTCCCCCTTCCCTCCTCCCCCGCCCCTCTAAGCTACATTCCAGATTGATTAAAAGCCTCTCTTGTAATTGTCAGATCTTGTAGTCACCACAGAACTGTCTGTGCATATGTGTGTGTGTACTCTCCTCCTCAATCTCCCACTACACAAAAGCTGTTACTTCTGTTTTTAAATAAGAGCTTATTAGTCTGGCTCAACCCACACTGTTTAGTCCAAACACACACACACACACGTCGTTTCCGCGGGAATTAAAATGAGAAACGGTGTGTGGTGTGGGGGCTGATGAAATACCATTAAGAAATGGAGACACATGTAGAAGATCCCCAGCCTGTATGGCACACATATTAAATCAGACAGTGACTAATACTACTGCTGCGACTATGATAGAACACACACACACACACACACACTTCCTTATTAGGAAAATAAACACAAAACAGATGTTTCATGATAAAGCTGTGTGATCAAGTTTCTGCTACATTTAAATAGTAATTAAGATAATGAAGTGTTTCATAATTAGCCATGATGATACACTGCACGATGACATGCCAGGATTATTAAACGCTGCTCCATCAGAACCTGCTGCTATTTAAGAAAGCTGATTGTGTAACGGCTGTCGTCCTCCTCTTCTGACGAGGAGAAGCGAGAAGGATCGGAGGACCAATATGCAGCGTGGTAAGTGTCCATAATGTTTATTTTAAGACATAAACTGAACACTACAAAATACAAAACAATAAACATGAAACGAACGAAACCGAATACCACAACTACACACCACACGAACCGAAACAAACACCCACAAACCAAAGTGAAACCCAGGTCACCTAAGTATGATCTCAATCAGGGACAACGATTGACAGTGCCTCTGATTGAGAACCATACCAGGCCGAACTCAAAACCCCAAACTAGGAAAACACACATAGACTGCCCACCCCAACTCACGCCTGACCATACTAAATAAAGACAAAACAAAGGAAATAAAGGTCAGAACGTGACAGTACCCCCCCCCCCCCCCCCCGCCAAAGGTGCGGACTCCGGCCGCAAAAGCTGAACCTATAGGGGAGGGTCTGGGTGGGCGTCTGTCCGTGGTGGCGGCTCTGGCGCGGGATGTGGACCCCACTTTCACCACAGTTTTTGTCCGCCTCCTTAACCGCCCCCGTGGCCTCTTACGAGCGGCGATCCTTGCCCCCGACCTTGGCCTGGGAACCCCAATAAATGGGCTCACAGGACTGAGGGACACCTCTGGACTGAGGGGCAGGTCCGGACTGAGGGGCAGCTCCGGACTGAGGGGCAACTCAGGACTGAGGGGTAACTCAGGACTGAGGGGTAACTCAGGACTGAGGGGTAGCTCCGGACTGAGGGGTAGCTCCGGACTGAGGGGCAGCTCCGGAGTGAGGGGCAGCTCCGGACTGAGCGGCAGCTCCGGACTGAGGGGCAGCTCCGGACTGAAGGGCAGCTCCGGACTGAAGGGCAGCTCCGGACTGAGGGGCAGCTCCGGACTGAAAGGCAGCTCTGGACTGACGGGCGGCTCTGGCGGCTCCTGACTGGCGGGCGGCTCTGGCGGCTCCTGACTGGCGGGCGGCTCTGGAGGCTCCTGACTGGCGGGCGGCTCTGGCGGCTCCTGACTGGCGGACGGCTCTGGCGGCTCCTGACTGGCGGGCGGCTCTGGCGGCTCCTGACTGGCGGGCGGCTCTGGCGGCTCCTGACTGGCGGGCGGCTCTGGCGGCTCCTGACTGGCGGGCGGCTCTGGCGGCTCCTGACTGGCGGGCGGCTCTGGCGGCTCCTGACTGGTGGGCGGCTCTGGCGGCTCCTAACTGACGGACGGCTCTGGCGGCTCCTGACTGACGGACGGCTCTAGCGGCTCAGGACAGACAGGCGGCTCTGACGGCTCTGGACAGACGGGGCGGCTCAGGCGGTGCTGGACAGACGGGCAGCTCAGGCGGCGCTGGACAGACGGGCTGCTCAGGCGGCGCTGGACAGACGGGCAGTTCAGGCGGCGCTGGACAGACGGGCAGCTCAGGCGGCGCTGGACAGACGGGCAGCTCAGGCGGCGCTGGACAGACGGGCAGCTCAGGCGGCGCTGGACAGACGGGCAGCTCAGGCGGCGCTGGACAGACGGGCAGCTCTGGCGGCGCTGGACAGACGGGCAGCTCTGGCAGCTCAGGACAGATGGGAGATTCTGACAGCGCTGGAGAGGAGGAAGGCTCTGGCAGCACTGGACAGCCGGAAGCACCTGTAGGGAGAAGACGGAGAGACAGCCTGGTGCGTGGTGGTGGCACCGGATAGACCGGACCATGCAGGCGCACTGGAGCTCTTGAGCACCGAGCCTGCCCAACCCTACCTGGCTGAATGCTCCCCGTAGCCAAGCCAGTGCGGCGAGATGGAATAGGCCGCACTGGGCTGTGCTGGCGAACCGGGGACACCATGCGTAGGGCTGGTGCCATGTACCCCGGCCCGAGGAGACGCACTGGAGACCAGATGCGTTGAGCCGGCTTCATGGCACCTGGCTTGATGCCCACTCTAGCCCGGCCGATACTAGGCGCTGCTATGTACCGCACCGGGCTATGCCTGCTCACCGGGGACACCGTGCGCCTCACGGCATAACATGGTGCCTGCCCGGTCCCTCTCTCTCCAAGGTAAGCACGGGGAGTTGGCTCAGGTCTCCTACCTGGCTTAGCCACCTTCCCCGTGTTCCCCCCCCCAATACATTTTTGGGGGTGCCTCTCTGGCTTCCAGCCGCGCTTTCGTGCTGCCTCCTCATTCCACCGCCTCTCGGCTTTAGCTGCCTCCAGCTCTTCACGAGGGCGGCGATATTCTCCAGCTTGAACCCAGGGTCCCTTACCGTCCAGAATTTCCTCCCGTGTCCAGGAGTCCTGTGTTCTTTGCCGCTGCTGCTGCTGTCCTTTACCACGCTGCTTGGTCCGGTTTTGGTGGGTGTTTCTGTAACGGCTGTCGTCCTCCTCTTCTGACGAGGAGAAGTGAGAAGGATCGGAGGACCAATATGCAGCGTGGTAAGTGTCCATAATGTTTATTTTAAGACATAAACTGAAGACTACAAAATACAAAACAATAAACGTGAAACGAACGAAACCGAAACAGTACCGTGTGGCAACCAACACTCACACGGAAACAAACACCCACAAACCAAAAGTGAAACCCAGGCTACCTAAGTATGATTCTCAATCAGGGACAACGATTGACAGCTGCCTCTGATTGAGAACCATACCAGGCCGAACTCAAAACCCCAACATAGAAAAACACACATAGACTGCCCACCCCAACTCACGCCCTGACCATACTAAATAAAGACAAAACAAAGGAAATAAAGGTCAGAACGTGACAGATTGAGAGAAGGGCACTCTAGACTCTCAGCTAACAAAAGAGAGGATATTCTTCAACGTATCTCTAGACTAGGTACAGTAGGTGTTAAAGTAGGCCCAGTAAGTCTTGTAGTTAAGAGACTGTTCAGACTGACGGACGTTAGTCCTATTATGACTGGTTGATTGTGTTACTTAGACTACTGTAAACCAATAGACAGAGCTAACCGTGTGAGCCGGGTCGATGATTATTTCAAACCTAATTGATTAACAGTTGGATCATTGATTAGGTCATGTGGTCCAGACTGATGGATCTGATAGGTCAGGGATGCACACAAACACACATTTTTTTAATGCAGTGCCTTTTTTCTTCTTGTAGAAAACCTTCATAGAGCTTTTCGATATAATGACCAAACCCCTTACCTCTCCTGTAGGCCCACCTCTAGTCCCAAAGTCCCCTGCTGTCTCTAATCTCCAGTAGTCTACCGTGGCCAGAGGAGTGGTGCATATGAACCAGACGGTAAGCAGTAATATTCAATTATTGTATTCACAGCGCCCCCCCCCTCCCTACTGCCCCAAATTGATTTCTTTCAGAACGGGACGCATCGCTCAGCACTGTCACACGCCCGTGTTTCCCTGTCTCCGACATCCCACGCAAATTACTCCTCCATCTGCCCTCCCTCTCTGTCACGCACCTATCCCCCTCCCCTCTCCTCTCTGTGCTGTAGTCTGTCATAATGAATATGCACTATCTCCTGTTCCCATCAGCCAGTGCTCCTGCACGTTTAATCGTGCTGTAAGCTGGAGGTATTGTAATAGGAAATTGTTTTGTGTTTTGGTGTGTGATTGAAGCATGCGGCGCGCATCTCTTCTCCGGGGAGTGTCTGGATGTTTTGATTTCACAACAGAACTCACTAAAACAACCTTTTGTAAATGATTTCAAATCAATAAAGAGGAGAATTCAGGAGAGAAGAGGGGTAGAACAGAAGAGGGAAAAGAAAGGAAGGGAAGTTGTGTGTAAAGTGAAGTAAGTCATTTCGACACACGTCAATCCTTTCTTTCTCAGACCGAGAGGAGAACAGACACATGCTCATAGTTAGACCTCAGGCATGAGTTTAGTGTTCAGAGTGTCTGTGTTTATCATATAAAGGGATAGAGGTCCTGTGTGAGCCTGTTGCTCAGCAGTTCCCATTGTGCCACGCACACAACACCTTTGGTCATACCTGCTCTACTCATTCAAATGGCTCACTCTCTTTCCATCTCTCTCTCTCTCTATTCTCTACAGCACTCACTCATTTTCTTCACACTGCCTTCTCTCTATTGTCTCTCCCTTTCTCCATCTCGCTCCCTCTCTCCTTCTCTCTATTGTCTCTCCCTTTCTCCATCTCGCTCCCTCTCTCCTTCTCTCTATTGTCTCTCCCTTTCTCCATCTCGCTCCCTCTCTCCTTCTCTCTATTGTCTCTCCCTTTCTCCATCTCGCTCCCTCTCTCCTTCTCTCTATTGTCTCTCCCTTTCTCCATCTCGCTCCCTCTCTCCTTCTCTCTATTGTCTCTCCCTTTCTCCATCTCGCTCCCTCTCTCCTTCTCTCTATTGTCTCTCCCTTTCTCCATCTCGCTCCCTCTCTCCTTCTCTCTATTGTCTCTCCCTTTCTCCATCTCGCTCCCTCTCTCCTTCTCTCTATTGTCTCTCCCTTTCTCCATCTCGCTCCCTCTCTCCTTCTCTCTATTGTCTCTCCCTTTCTCCATCTCGCTCCCTCTCTCCTTCTCTCTATTGTCTCTCCCTTTCTCCATCTCGCTCCCTCTCTCCTTCTCTCTATTGTCTCTCCCTTTCTCCATCTCGCTCCCTCTCTCCTTCTCTCTATTGTCTCTCCCTTTCTCCATCTCGCTCCCTCTCTCCTTCTCTCTATTGTCTCTCCCTTTCTCCATCTCGCTCCCTCTCTCCTTCTCTCTATTGTCTCTCCCTTTCTCCATCTCGCTCCCTCTCTCCTTCTCTCTATTGTCTCTCCCTTTCTCCATCTCGCTCCCTCTCTCCTTCTCTCTATTGTCTCTCCTTTCTCCATCTCGCTCCTCTCTCCTCTCTCTATTGTCTCTCCCTTCTCCATCTCGCTCCCTCTCTCTCTCTATTGTCTCTCCCTTTCTCCATCTCGCTCCCTCTCTCCTTCTCTCTATTGTCTCTCCCTTTCTCCATCTCGCTCCCTCTCTCCTTCTCTCTATTGTCTCTCCCTTTCTCCATCTCGCTCCCTCTCTCCTTCTCTCTATTGTCTCTCCCTTTCTCCATCTCGCTCCCTCTCTCCTTCTCTCTATTGTCTCTCCCTTTCTCCATCTCGCTCCCTCTCTCCTTCTCTCTATTGTCTCTCCCTTTCTCCATCTCGCTCCCTCTCTCCTTCTCTCTATTGTCTCTCCCTTTCTCCATCTCGCTCCCTCTCTCCTTCTCTCTATTGTCTCTCCCTTTCTCCATCTCGCTCCCTCTCTCCTTCTCTCTATTGTCTCTCCCTTTCTCCATCTCGCTCCCTCTCTCCTTCTCTCTATTGTCTCTCCCTTTCTCCATCTCGCTCCCTCTCTCCTTCTCTCTATTGTCTCTCCCTTTCTCCATCTCGCTCCCTCTCTCCTTCTCTCTATTGTCTCTCCCTTTCTCCATCTCGCTCCCTCTCTCCTTCTCTCTATTGTCTCTCCCTTTCTCCATCTCGCTCCCTCTCTCCTTCTCTCTATTGTCTCTCCCTTTCTCCATCTCGCTCCCTCTCTCCTTCTCTCTATTGTCTCTCCCTTTCTCCATCTCGCTCCCTCTCTCCTTCTCTCTATTGTCTCTCCCTTTCTCCATCTCGCTCCCTCTCTCCTTCTCTCTATTGTCTCTCCCTTTCTCCATCTCGCTCCCTCTCTCCTTCTCTCTATTGTCTCTCCCTTTCTCCATCTCGCTCCCTCTCTCCTTCTCTCTATTGTCTCTCCCTTTCTCCATCTCGCTCCCTCTCTCCTTCTCTCTATTGTCTCTCCCTTTCTCCATCTCGCTCCCTCTCTCCTTCTCTCTATTGTCTCTCCCTTTCTCCATCTCGCTCCCTCTCTCCTTCTCTCTATTGTCTCTCCCTTTCTCCATCTCGCTCCCTCTCTCCTTCTCTCTATTGTCTCTCCCTTTCTCCATCTCGCTCCCTCTCTCCTTCTCTCTATTGTCTCTCCCTTTCTCCATCTCGCTCCCTCTCTCCTTCTCTCTATTGTCTCTCCCTTTCTCCATCTCGCTCCCTCTCTCCTTCTCTCTATTGTCTCTCCCTTTCTCCATCTCGCTCCCTCTCTCCTTCTCTCTATTGTCTCTCCCTTTCTCCATCTCGCTCCCTCTCTCCTTCTCTCTAATTACAAAGACCTCTGTGCCCCAGGTGTGTGTGATATCGACACTTAGCTTCGTACAATAAACTTTATTGGCAAACCCTGCCTGATTGCAGTACTAAACTAGAATAACAAGGAACATGAGAGGAGGGATGCTACGTCAGATAGTGGATGATGCTTATGGTAAACAGATTAGCTGTGTCATTCAATCAAACATGCATTGCAAGAGCTAAGAGCTAATGGGTATGCAGGATTTTGCTCCATCCCTGCTCTAACACACCTGATTCGACTAATCAAGGTCCTGAGGAGAAGCTGATTAGTAGAATCAGGTGTGGTAGAGTAGGTTTGAAACAAAATCCTGCAGAAGGGTAGCTCTCCAAAGGAGGAGGGTTGGCTGGGTCACATCTTCTCTATGGTGTGGTGCAGTGCAGCCTATAAGGATGACAGTGAAATAAATATACAGTGAACAAATGAAAGAGACAGGGTTGAAATGTAGCTAGATAAATGGACAGAAAGGAGTGAAGCGATAGAGAGATGGATGAAGGGTGAGAGAAAGGGATGGATTAGAGAGATAGATGAAGGGAGACCGAAAGGGATGGATTTCCCATAATCAATGATCTATGGAAAATAATCGGTCTATTTTCAGATAGACTTTTAATGTCTGTTAGCTGCCATTAAAATCCTTCCTGCTCTGAGTGGCCTGCCTGAATTCCCATATTGGCTGCTGTTTGATCTAATATACATCTAATGGCTGTCAATGGCAGTGGATGAGCTCAGTCCTGTACACGGGAACATAGGTTTAGAAACAAACCCTGGGTTGTTGTGTATGGAGATTATTATGGATCATAGATTTATTGAGCTGTGTGCCAGGGAGACATGAAAATGTGTCTAGGATTACACTTTCAAAACACATCTATTCTAACACTATAATAACTCATTTTATACTGGGAACCATTTGTCAATTTTCCCTCAACTCATCGGCATCTAAATCACTATGATATATGAAATATGAAAATGAAAGTATAGCACTACAACTATTTAATTGATGGTTAAAATTCCGTATTACCAATATAAATACCCATTATAATTAGAAATAACTGCCAGGCTCTGTATCACTCAAGAGGCTGAAACACAACCATCAGTATATTTAGTTACAGCAGAAACACAGCACTAGAGTAACACACAAACACACACAGACACACACTGCTGTAATTCTCTCCAGCACTCCAAAGGTACTCCACAGAGGAAAGCCTTCAAAAGGGAACAGGCTCTACAATTAATTCCTGAACAATGGAGTCCCACACAATAGCTACAGGGCAAACTCTCTCTGAGTGGAATATGAACAGAAAATCCTCTTTATATCGGATACAGAATTACCAGCCAATGTACTGAATCAATTTAGTAACAGTGGAGGAATGTGTGTGTGCGTATAAGAGAGAGGTAGAGGGTGATAGAAAGAAACACAAACAGTCGCACACACACACGTACACACACACACACACGCACACACACACACACGCACACACGCACCTCATGGGGGTTTAAGAAGCGGGCTCTGTAGTCTCACATCAAAGGAAACAGGAAGCTAAATCAAAACAGTTACATACACACCCCAAACAGCCTTCTACCAGTAATACAGTCCCCCCTCCCATTAGACTAATACCACTCCTAAACCAACCACCGCTGTCCTCTGGGACTCACTGAGAAGTGGATTGGGTTATTAGAGCTCTGTGACTACAGGGTGACTGAGGTGATAGATGTGTCACAATCACAACACGTCTGCTAAGTTACATTGTAGTCAACTAGAAAACGCTCTTATCCGAAGCAACTTACAGTTAGTGCTTTCATCTTAAGATAGCTGGGTGAGACAAACATGTATCACAGTCAACACATAGAAGCCCTTTCACACGTTCCATCAGCTACATCTTACAGATATCTAGTACATTTACATTTGAGTTATTTAGCAGACGCTGTTATGCAGAGTAACTTATAGGAGCAATTAGGGTTAAGTGCCTTGCTCAAGGGCACATCAACAGATTTTTCGTCTAGTTGGCTCGAGGATTCGATCCAGCGACCTTTCGGTTACTGGCCCAATGCCCTTAATGGATTTTTTATTTGTTATTATTATTTTTATTTTTTTTGCCTTTTTTCTCCCCAATTTCGTGGTATCCAACTGGTAGTTACAGTCTTGTCCCATCGCTGCAACTCCCGTACGGACTCGGGAGAGGCGAAGGTCGAGAGACATCGACCGCTTTTTTAACTTGTTCATCAGTTCACTTCAAATACTGAGTCAACTGAGAAGCAGTAATGACAACCCTAACTTCATCATAAATTATTCTCTTTTTTTTTTGTTAATGTATTTTGAGCATCTGGAAAACGCTCAATTAAATACATGAATAAATCCATCAATTAATTATGATACTAGATCAAATGTGCAGAAACAGTCATGTTCAAGCTTACATTTATGTTACACAACAACCAAACAACACATCTATATGAGCCTAAACCACAGAGCAGAAATCTGACCGCAGCCCAAACACCACTGTTCCGTAGCCCAGGCAGACCCAGCTCGTCTCTCAGTCAGCGCACAGCTCTCTCAGCTCATTCAGTTGAACTCTAATGCCCCCTACTGGTATCAAACACTTGACTTGACTTGTACTTAGTATATATTTTTTGAATTCCAGTTATAAGAGCAGGGGGATTCATGGGAGTGTTTAACATAAAGAAGATCTCTGACAGGGAAGAGTAGTTTTCAACAGCAAAAATGTATAGTAGGAAAGCTGTAAGCGTGAGTCTTTTGGCACAGACTTCACCCTCAGCGTTGAGCTCTCTCTCTCTAGGCCTTGGCACTAGTGTCCTGCTGGTTCTCTTGGCAGAGCTGTGGTGTCTCTGACTCACCCTCCATATGCCCTTTGGCTGTACAGTCTGGCACAAGGACAGGGAGGAGAGGGGGACATGGGGATAGGAGAGGGGGACATGGGGGTAGGAGAGGGGGACATGGGGGTAGGAGAGGGAGACTTGAAGGTAGGAGAGGGGGGATATGGGGGTAGGAGAGGGAGACTTGAAGGTAGGAGAGGGGGGGTAATAGGTAAAAAAGGGGCCATCTAGGGGTTTGGTGTTTTCTGTGTGGGTGTGTGTGGGTGCGTGTAAGACACAGGGTATAGTTGGCTATGGGGAGTGTGGGGGAATGCAGCAGCAGCCTACTGTCTCTCTCAGTGTGTCTGGTAGGAGGCCATTAGACAGAGAAACACATGGGGCCTCACCTTGAAGAACCACTGACCCTACACTCCTTTACTGCTATACAATTAAAGGGAGGGAGAGAGAGAAAGGCAGAGAGAGAGAAAGAGTAAGAGAGAGGGAGAGAGTGGAAGGAACGAGAAAAGAGAAGGAAGGGGGAGAGGGAAAGAAAGGGAGAGAAAGATGTCGTTTCATAAAGAGCACTGACCCAAATGGCATTCAGTAATTCTTCTCTGCACCAAAGGTAAGATAATCACAACGCACATCCTTTCTCCCCCCACTCCCCCACTCCCTCTCTTTAACTCTGTTAACTATAACCATGTGTAATAATCACATACTGTAGCATATAACCTCCATCCTGCATCAAAGAACATCTCTCCTCTGTGCTCCTCGTTTTATTTTCTCCATTCAGAATCCCTCCATCTCAGATCTCTCTGATCTACTCTTGAGTGGACACACAAAGAGGGAGGCCTCTTGTTATAGAAAAAGTTGTAACTATTTGATTCTGGATAAGTCTGTGTGTTAATGTTATTAAGGTTCCATAAAGTGTGCTGGAAGTAACGGAAACACTCAAAAACAGTCACATGAAAATCATTTGAGAATATCTAACAGCCCACCTGTCTACCGTATCTAAAACCGCAGTCCCATGTGGTCAAGGACCTAAACAACACTGGTACAAATTCATATTTGAGAATGGTTTGATAAATTCAAATATATCTTCATGACAATGTTGGCAATGCAGACCATATCCGTCAGCGCTCTCGTAAGAAGAATATGGGACGTCAAAAATCGGGCAAAAATATAAAGGTCTAAAGAAGCAAAATTACATTGATTTCTTTCTCTCTCTTTACATGGACTGGCAAACACCCACACAACGCTTCAGAGTAGCATTCTGTTTATATGTTTAATACCACAAACATCAATGACATTATCCAATCATTAGTTCATGCTCCAATACACACTTAATGCACAGACACGGAGTAGCCAGATCATACTCAATAAAAACATCATATACCACTCAATCAAATCCACACACACACACACACACACACACACACACACACACACACACACACACACACACACACACACACACACACACACACACACACACACACACACACACACACACACAATGGCCTTGGTGCCTAAAACAGTTATCCCTCACACACTGGCTCGATATGGGGGGAGTGGAAGAGAGAGGGGGAGAAAGGGGGGATGGAGCATGGAGCGGGAGAGAGGGGGAGAAAGGAGAAGGAGAGAGGGGGAGAAAGGAGAAGGGGAGAGGGGACGATGGAGGAGAGCGAAGGCAAAAAGGTGTTGTTTTCTAAGCACAGCTCTCAAGGTGATAGCCCTGACATTGGCTGGCCAGACAGACTCTCCATGTTAAACAGTCTCCAAGTCTGGATTAGACTGGAGACATACCAAGTGTATTGTTCATCAGGAGAGCTTGGTCGACCCAGCCCCAGCCTAACTTTACGCCCAAGTCTGAGTTCTAGCCCCAGACTCAGCTCTGCTAAACTTGACAATCGCAATTCAATAGTCCTTTGTTGCATGTGATTGAGAAAAGTATGGGGGGGGGGGAATCATATTGATATCAAACAGCGTACCGTAGATACTAGTGAACTCAGACGGACTGGATGTGTGCAGTACAATGTGTTGTGTGTGTGTGTGTTCTAGAGTTAGGAGATCAGAGGTCAAGTAAAGCAGATCCCAGGTAGGTGATTGGCTAATGATGTCTGAGTGTAATGACTAATCAATGCGTGAATACATCAGCCTAATCTAATAGCCCAGGTGGGAGCCAGACAGCACTAGACGCATTGCACAGATGATTGAGTCCAACATGTAACAGCAACACAATCAATAAGACATAGAGTGGCTTGCTGGCCCCATGGGGGTCCCCCATACTGAACCACCTGATCTACATGTCTTTACAGTGGGAGGAGGGGGGAGGAGGGGAGTGTGGAGCCCAATGTGTGTGGAGGAGACTGGGGAAACGGTGCAGGAAAACAAGGGCAGTTTAAATTGTATTAGATTATAATCCGCTCATGAAACTGCAACGTTTAGAATGAAACCAATGTGGTTTACCAGGAAATAGGGTCCTAGTTGTTAGTGGGTAGGATAGGTGATGGTCAGCTCCTCACTATCTAGTGGCTACTGATCAGTTACACAGATGGGATAGAGACACATTGATACCAAGAAATAAAAAGAAGTTGGTACAAACTAATTTAACACATACATTCCCACACATCCATCCCACTGTCTGTCTGTTTAGCAGTTGTTTATATAAGCAGTATTATTAGAGGTCAGAGGTCAGGTGTGATAATTCCATCCAGATGACCCTGGGGAATAGACTGCCTCCTATAGGTGGCTGCTGACCTTTCACCCCTCCACTCACACACACACTTAAGTAAATGTGTGTGTGTACATTAAAAGCATTTAGCTCTCAGAGACCACTCTATTCAGCTCACAGGGAAGCAATATTACTAACCCCTATTAGATATGAGACAAACCTCCTAATTCATATGTCTGACTAAGTGGTATAGATCGAATAGAGAGATGTGTTTGTTTAAATGGCAATATTCTATTGTATGTGTCTGTTGCTAATGGATAAAGAAGAGGAGGATGACGAAGAGGAGGAGAAGAGAGAGGGAGAGCCATGGCCATGGTCAGATTGAGAGAGGAGAAGGTCTAGAGACCTGTCCAGACAATATGCCAGACCAGAGGACCGGAGAGGACAGACCTGTGTCAATACCACCACCACCACACACTGCTGACAATACACTACACTGAGTAAAGTGTGTGAGATCACACTGATCTGGCCATGTCGATGCTGTAATGAGAGAGAAAGAGAGCAAGAGAGTAAGAAAGAGGGACAGGAAGTAAGAAAGGGAAAAATTAAGCATGAACTAGTGATAGAGAGAGAGAGAGATGGGATGATATTAACAGAGAGTCAGTGGTACAGTGTAAAGATTTATTTCCAATACTTGCACTATAAAGTAGATATACAGTCCCTCTCTCTCTTCTCCTCTGCTGGCCCTTTATTTCCTCTGTGTGTGTGTGTGTGTGTGTGTGTGTGTGTGTGTGTGTGTGTATGTGTGTGTGTGTGTGTGTGTGTGTGTGTGTGTGTGTGTGTGTGTGTGTGTGTGTGTGTGTGTGTGTGTGTGTGTGTGTGTGTGTGTGTGTGTGTGTAGCAGAGCGTGCATTATAAAGTGAGGTAGTGTTTAGAGGACCTGATGACAGAAAGAGGAACACAGAGGTACAGAGAGGAGCAGGGGAGAAGCACGTGGCAGAGGTTACAGGTTCATCTCAATTGATATTCTCCCAGTCTGCATAGGAGAGAGGGCTTCTCTGTCTGCTGGCTATCACCTAGCACAAATAACAGGATACATCTCTAGCACACACACACACACACACACACAGGGATGTACAAGCGTGTACACACACTGAGGTGCATGCCCACGCGCGCACACACACGGACACACACATACTCTTGTGTATTATAAAAGGTCACACATCATCACATATGCATGCCTATGCATTTTAACATACGAGTCTCTCTCAGTCTCAAATACAGCAGTGGGTCTCTGGTGAGTTTGATGTGAAACCAATGTAGCATCCAGGCCAAACTGTATTTATAAACAAGCACTTTATAAACTCACCCACAGACGCTAAGGTGAAATATTACATTAATATGAACAAGCATTAATACCGCCCTCTTCTCCCCACCTCTCTCCCTTGCTTTCCCCCCCTCTTTCTCACTCCCTAATCCGTTCATGTGGGCAATAAGTGTATGCACCATGAACACATTTAATTTGTGTGTGTGGTTTAGAGCGAGCCCAGAGGTGAGTCTTAATAAGGATCAATGGCACTTTATCTGGGCCGGCTTCCACTTCATAGCATGCAAATCACACAGCAACACTGGCAGGGAAAAAAGAAATGGATTTAATTAAAACATGTAGAACCACAGGCTCTGGAAATTCAATTAAAGGATTTATGCAAAGGTTAGCTAGCTTTTTGTGTTGCAGTTTCCTGCTTCTGTAATGAGCTTTTCATATTAAAAATCAATAGGTAATCTGGGCTGGGGGATCGCTGCTTATGCACATTTTAGAAATCAATTTGAAGAATAGTCCATCAGCTGCCGTGTCACAACAAAGAGGGGGGAGATGGAGGACGGAGAGGGGGAGAGAAAGAGGTGAGGATTTCCTCTTTTCTCCTCTATGGGGTCAGGGGAGAGATATTGGCAGTGTGGGGGTGGAGGGATGAAGAGAGTAGTACATATAAGAGGTCAGGGGAGAGACATTGGCAGTGTGGGGGTGGAGGGATGAAGAGAGGAGTACATATAACAGGTCAGGGGAGAGATATTGGCAGTGTGGGGTGGAGGGATGAAGAGAGGAGTACATATAACAGGTCAGGGAAGAGATATTGGCAGTGTGGGGTGGAGGGATGAAGAGAGGAGTACATATAACAGGTCAGGGGAGAGATATTGGCAGTGTGGGGTGGAGGGATGAAGAGAGGAGTACATATAACAGGTCAGGGGAGAGAAATTGGTAGTGTGGGGGTGGAGGGATGAAGAGAGGAGTACATATAAGAGGTCAGGGGAGAGATATTGGCAGTGTGGGGTGGAGTGATGAAGAGAGGAGTACATATAAGAGGTCAGGGGAGAGATATTGGCAGTGTGGGGTGGAGGGATGAAGAGAGTAGTACATATAAGATGTCAGGGGAGATATATTGGTAGTGTGGGGGTGGAGGGATGAAGAGAGGAGTACATATAAGAGGTCAGGGGAGAGATATTGGCAGTGTGGGGTAGAGGGATGAAGAGAGGAGTACATATAAGAGGTCAGGGGAGAGATATTGGCAGTGTGGGGTGGAGGGATGAAGAAAGTAGTACATATAAGAGGTCAGGGGAGAGATATTGGCAGTGTGGGGTAGAGGGATGAAGAGAGGAGTACATATAACAGGTCAGGGGAGAGATATTGGCAGTGTGGGGTAGAGGGATGAAGAGAGGAGTACATATAACAGGTCAGGGGAGAGATATTGGCAGTGTGGGGTGGAGGGATGAAGAGAGGAGTACATATAACAGGTCAGGGGAGAGATATTGGCAGTGTGGGGTGGAGGGATGAAGAGAGGAGTACATATAACAGGTCAGGGGAGAGATATTGGCAGTGTGGGGTGGAGGGATGAAGAGAGGAGTACATATAACAGGTCAGGGGAGAGATATTGGCAGTGTGGGGTGGAGGGATGAAGAGATTAGTACATATAACAGGTCAGGGGAGAGATATTGGCACTGTGGGGTGGAGGGATGAAGAGAGGAGTACATATAACAGGTCAGGGGAGAGATATTGGCAGTGTGGGGTGGAGGGATGAAGAGATTAGTACATATAACAGGTCAGGGGAGAGATATTGGCAGTGTGGGGTGGAGGGATGAAGAGAGGAGTACATATAACAGGTCAGGGGAGAGATATTGGCAGTGTGGGGTGGAGGGATGAAGAGATTAGTACATATAACAGGTCAGGGGAGAGATATTGGCAGTGTGGGGTGGAGGGATGAAGAGAGGAGTACATATAACAGGTCAGGGGAGAGATATTGGCAGTGTGGGGGTGGAGGGATGAAGAGAGGAGTACATATAAGAGGTCAGGGGAGAGATATTGGCAGTGTGGGTGGAGGGATGAAGAGAGGAGTACATATAACAGGTCAGGGGAGAGATATTGGCAGTGTGGGGTGGAGGGATGAAGAGAGTAGTACATATAAGAGGTCAGGGGAGAGATATTGGCAGTGTGGGGGTGGAGGGATGAAGAGAGGAGTACATATAAGAGGTCAGGGGAGAGATATTGGCAGTGTGGGGTGGAGGGATGAAGAGAGGAGTACATATAACAGGTCAGGGCTGTGTAGCCTGGTCTTTTCTCTGATCTGGGTCTTTATGAGAGTGGCTCCCTGGGTCTTAGCAGCCTGTCCGGGCCTGACCTCCAGGTCGGGGGTAATTTAGGGCAACCTCAGCCTAGCCCCAGCCCAGACACCCTTAGTGGGCAACAGGTCCTAATGGCCTCCCTGAGGTGTCTGGAGCTAGAGGAAGGCTAGAGGTGGGCGGCGAGAGGTACAGCTAAAGTAAGCCTGCTTTGAGCCTGTAGATCTATTCCAGTGCTCTGTATCACTGTCGTATCTCTCCAGTGTGAATGAAGATGTTCTCTACCTGTGCTGTTCCTAATCAACTGTAATGACTTCATCCCAGGGAGCTGGCAGCTCATTACCCCCTCTACAGCTGTAGAGGTCTGGGACTGGAGGGACCTCTGTGCCCCCCCCCCCCCATCTCTCTCTCTCTCTGCACGGCTGAGCATCACACAGACCGGCACAGAGAGGCTGTCACAGCCCACAGCAGAGCTTCTGTGATGGGGCTAGACTCTCCGCCTGTGTGTATGTGTGACCTTACACCTGACAGTGAGGCGCTACTGTACAGTAGCGGCACAGAGATGTATACATTCTCTCTCTCACACACACTCTCAGAGTGTCTCAGACAGGTCATTATGTATTTCTGTGGTCAGTGGCCTGTGCACCTTGTGGAGTCATCTCCTAATAGCAGCAGAGCAGAGCCTGCGTTACCCTGAACCAAGACAGAGGGGGGAAAGAGAGAGAGAGAGAGAGAGAGAGAGAGAGAGAGAGAGAGAGAGAGAGAGAGAGAGAGAGAGAGAGAGAGAGAGAGAGAGAGAGAGAGAGAGAGAGAGAGAGATAATGTGGGGTGGAGAGCAAAGCACAGAGGAGCTAGTTAAAGGGCCTGTCTTGTGTCGTCACTCAGAGAACAGAGCTGAATAGTATACGACTGTCTGAGTGCTGGACGGCGCTGGGTCAGAAGTTCTACCCTGCATATGTGTAAAGGTGTGCTGGCACCCCAGGCTGAATGCTGGGTAGTTATTAGTATGCTTGATCGCTAAGCGAGCCTGGGAGTGGGTGCTGAAGGTACACCCCCCCCAGGGAATGAACATTGAACCAGAGAGACTCCTCTGAGCCTCTACCCACAACCCACCTCTTCTCCGACCATTAGAGTGGAGTGAAGTTGCCCTTAGATACTAATCTAAGGTTGGTCTTGTGTTTTATGCCAAATGGTTGAGGTTAGGATCTGATTAGGGTAAACTGATTCTAGACCAGTGTCTAAGTGCAACTTCCACCCAGAGAAGCTCCTGAAGTAGTAGTGAAGATGCTAGTCAAGAAATTGTCTTAAGAATGAAAGGTTACACACAGGGGTGGGAAAAGTACCCAATCGTCATACTTGAGTAAAAGTAAAGGTACCTTAATAGAAAATGACTCAAGTAAAAGTAAAAGTCACCCAGTAAAATATTACTTGAGTAAAAGTCTAAAAGTATTTGGTTTTAAATATACTTAAGTGTCGAAAGTAAATGTAATTGCTAAAATATACTTAAGTATCAAAAGTAAATGTATAAATCATTTCCAATTCCTTATATTAAGCGAACCAGACGGCACGATTTTCTTGTTTTTTATTTATTTACGGATTTCCAGATGAACACTCCAACACTCAGACACCATTTACAAGCGTTTAGTGAGTCCATCAGATTAGAGGCAGTAGGGATGACCAGGGAGGTTCTCTTGATACACGCATGAATTGGCCAATGTTCCTGTCCTGCTAAGCATTCAGAATGTAATGAGTACTTTTGGGTGTCTGAGAAAATGGAGTAAAAAGTACATTATTTTCTTTAGGAATGTAGTGGAATAAAAAGAAAAGTTGTCAAAAATATAAATAGTAAAGTACAGATACCCCAAAAAACGACTTAAGTAGTACTTTCAAGTATTTTTACTTAAGTACTTTACACCACTGGTTACGTATACACACACACACACACGCGCGCGCACACGCACACACACACACACACGCACACACACACACACACACACGCACACACACACACACACACACACACGCACAACCACAATATGACCTAAACTATAGAGCTAGACAGTAGACATGAGTGCTGTGTGGGATTTAACTCACCCAGAATGCTCTATATTTCCACATTCATTTTTCCTCACATCCTAAAGCTAGAGATAAGAGATGTGTTTAGCCTCTCGCACATACACACCACTGCAGGCTAGAGTATTCAGTTGTGATAACCACACTAAAGGACAGAGTGAAACTCCCACTTTAAAGGCGTTGGATTATCTACTAGCGGGAAACAGGGGGCCAGGCACGGCCGTACGATCTCTGATAAGCCAGATGAAGGCATGGGGAGTGGAACATGATGTTAGTGAGTGATAGTCTGGCTGATGATTAAAACGGCATGGCTCTTCATAGATGCCTTGCTCCACTCTGATCACAGTGAGGGAGGGAGCTGCAATACCCTGCTTTGATAATATTAGGAATATATTTTGTTATTCTTTTTCCTCAGATGACTGCTCTACATATTAAAGCCACTAAAATACAACACTTGACTGATAAGGAGAACATTAATAATATTGTATATTTAATGAAAACGATCACTGGATTTCTTCATTAATTTGAGTGTATGGGCCGACATCAACTAACAGTGCATACAGCGCACTGAACTAGTCTATATAGAGTGCATTCGGAAAGTATTCAGACCCTTTGACTTTTTCCACATTTTGTTACGTTACAGCGTTATTCTAAAAATAATTAAAATCTATACACAATACCCCATGATGACGAAGCGAAAACAGGTTTTTATAAAACATTTTAAATTTATAAACAGAAATATGTTATTTACATAAGTATTCAGACCCTTCGCTATGAGACTCAAAATTTAGTTCAGGTGCATCCTGTTTCCATTGATCATCTTTGAGATGTCTACAACGTGATTGGAGCCCACCTGTGGTAAATTCAATTGATTGGACATGATTTGGAAAAGCACACACCTGTCTATATAAGGTCCCACAGTTAACAGTGCATGTCAGAGCAAACCATGAATTCGAAGGAATTGTCCGTAGAGCCCCGAGACAAGATTGTGTCGAGGAACAGATCTTGGGAAGGGTACCAACACATTTCTGCAGCGTTGATGGTCCCCAAGAACAAAGTGGCCTCCATTATTCTTAAATGGAAGAAGTTTGGAACCACCAAGACTCTTCCTAGAGCTTGCCAAACTGAGCAATCAAGGGGAGAAGGGCCTTGGTCAGGGAGGTGACCAGAACCCAATGGTCACTCTGACAGAGCTCCAGAGTTCCTCTGTAGAGATCGGAGAACCTTCCAGAAGGACAACCATCTCTGCAGCACTCCACCAAATCAGGCCTTTATGGTAGAGTGGCCAGACGGAAGCCACTCCTCAGTAAAAGGCACATAACAGCCCGCTTGGAGTTTGCCAAAAGGCACTTAAAGGACTCTCAGACCATGAGAAACAAGATTCTCTGGTCTGATGAAACCAAGATTTAACTGTTTGGCCTGATTGCCAAGGGTCATGTCTGGTGGAAACCTGGCACCATCCCTACGGTGAAGCATGGTGGTGGCAGCATCATGCTGTGGGGATGTTTTTCAGGGGCAGGGACTGGGAGACTAGTCAATATCAAGAGAAAGGTGAACGGAGCAAAGTACAGAGAGATCCTTGGTGAAAACCTGCTCCAGAGCGCTCAGGACCTCGGAAGGTGAACCTTCGCCCCCAGTCTAACAGAACAACACCCCTAAGCACACAGCCAAGATAACGCACAAGTCTCTGAATGTCCTTGAGTGGCCCAGACAGAGCGAGTACTTGAACCCGATCGAACATCTCTGGAGAGACCTGAAAATAGCTGTGCAGCGACGCTCCCCATCCAACCTGACAGAGCTTGAGAGGATCTGCAGAGAAGAATGGGAGAACATTGTAGCGTCAACATTGTAGCGTCATACCCAAGAAGACTCAAGTCTGTAACCGATGCCAAAGGTGCTTCAACAAAGTACTGAGTAAAGGGTCTGAATACTTGTGATATGTAAATGTGATATTTCATTTAAAAAATGTTTATACATTTGCAGAAATGTTTAAAAATCTGTTTTTGCTTCGCCATTATGGGGTATTGTGTGTAGATTGATAAGGGTAAAAAAACGATGTAATACATTTTAGAATAAAGCTGTAACGTAACAAAATATGGAAAAAGTCAAGGGGTCTGAATACTTTCCGAATGACAAGAAACTGCCATGTGGGGAATTGTAAGTGGCTCGTTTCAGCTGGTTTCATCTTGTTTTGATACCATGTCTTGTTCTGAGATGTTTTGACAGATATCATGTCAATGCTAATTTTGCTAAAATTTGCTGTAGCAACTGTAGCAATGTATTGTAGAGGCAACAAGTGCTCATTCATTGTGTACATGTATTTATGTTTTCAATAAACATTGGAGACAAAATATACAGTGGCAAGAAAAATGATGTGAACCCATCTAAATCACAACAATAGACAAATACAGTCTGCTTAAACTAATAACATACAAACAATTATACGTTTTCATGTCTTTATTGAACACACCGTGTAAACATTCACAGTGCAGGGTGGGAAAAGTATGTGAACCCTTTGATTTAATAACTGGTTGACCCTTCTTCGGCAGCAATAAACTCAACCAAACGTTTTCTGTAGTTGTGGATCAGACCTGCACAACGGTCAGGAGGAATTTTGGACCATTCATCTATACAAAACTATTTCAGTTAAGCAATATTCTTAGGATGTCTGGTGTGAACCGCTCTCGAGGTCATGCCACAGCATTTTAAATCGGGTTGAGGTCAGGACTCTGACTGGGCCACTCCAGAAGGCGTAGTTTCTTCTGTTGACGCCATTCTGTTGTTGATTTACATCTGTGTTTTGGGTCGTTTTCCTGTTGCATCACCCAACTTCTGTTGAGCTTCAATTGGCGGACAGATAGCCTTACATTCTCCTGCAAAATGTCTTGATAAACTTGGAAATTCATTTTTCCGTTGCTGATAGCAAGCTTTCCAGGCCCTGAGGCAGCCAGGATGTCACGCCCTGGCCATAGAGAGGTTTAAATTCTCTATTTTGGTTAGGCCAGGGTGTGACTAGGGTGGGCATTCTAGTTTCTTTATTTCTATGTTTTCTATTTCTTTGTTTTTGGGCGAGTGTGGTTCCCAATCAGAGGCAGCTGTCTATCGTTGTCTCTGATTGGGAATCATACTTAGGCAGCCTTTTTCCCACCTGTGTTTTGTGGGTAGTTATTTTCTGTTTAGTCTCTGTTACCTGACAGAACTGTTCGCTTTCGTTTTGTTACTTTGTTCAAGTGTTTTTTTGATAAATAAATAATCATGAACACTTTTCACGCTACGCTTTGGTCCACTCCTTCCGACGACAGGCGTTACAGAACTACCCACCTAAAAAGGACCAAGCAGCGTGTTCAAGAGGAGCAGGGATCCTGGCCCGGGAGAAAAGAGAGTGGAGGACATCCTGGACCTGGGAGGAGGTTATGGCAGGGGACAAGACCCTGCCATGGAAACAGGTGGAAACAGCGGAAGAGGAACGGCAACGATACGAGGGGACACGGCTAGCACGGAAACCCGAGAGACAGCTCCCAAATTTTTTTGGAGGGGGGCACACGCGGAGATTGGCGGAGATAGGGTTTAGACCTGAGCCAACCCCCCGTGACTGGTCAGGCACCGTGTTATGCAGTGATGCGCACGGTGTCTCCAGTGCGCATTCATAGCCCGGTGCGCTCTATTCCAGCTTCCCGCATTTGCCGCACTAGAAGGGGCATCCAGCCAGGACGGGTTGTGCCGGCTCAGCGCTCCTGGTCTCCAGTACACCTCTTCGGACCAGGATATCCTGCGCCGGCTCTACGTACTGTATCACCAGTACGCCTTCACAGCTCAGTGCGTCCTGTGCCAGCGCCCAGCACTTATCGAGCTAAAGTGAGCATCCAGCCAGGACGCATCGTGCCAGCTCTACGCTCCAGGTCTCCAGTGCGCCTCCACAATCCAGTACGTCCTGTGCCTCCTCTCCGCGCTCGCCCCGAGGTGCGTGTCATCAGCCCGGTGCCACCTGTACCGGTCCCACGCATCAGGTCTCCAGTGCGCCTCCACAGTCCAGCAAGTCCTGTGCCTCCTCTCCACACTCGCCCTGAGGTGCGTGTCATCAGCCCGGTGCTACCTGTACCGGTCCCACGCATCAGGTCTCCAGTGCGCCTCCGCAGTCCAGTACGTCCTGTGCCTCCTCTCCGCACTCGCCCTGAGGTGCGTGTCATAAGCCCGGTGCCACCTGTACCGGTCCCACGCATCAGGCCTCCAGTGCGCCTCCACAGTCCAGAGCTTCCGGCGACAGTTCCCAGTCCAGAGCTTCCGGCGACAGTTCCCAGTCCAGAGCTTCCGGCGACAGTTCCCAGTCCAGAGCTTCCGGCGACAGTTCCCAGTTCAGAGCTTCCGTCGACAGTTCCCAGTCCGGAGCTCCCGGCGACGTTTCACAGTCCGGAACCTCCAACGACGGGCCACAGTCCAGAACCTCCAACGACGGGCCACAGTCCGGAACCTCCAACGACGGGCCACAGTCCGGAACCTCCATCGACGGTCTACAGTCCGGAACCTCCATCGACGGTCTACAGTCCGGAGCTTCCAGCGACGGTCCCCAGTCCGGAGCCTCCAGCGACGGTCCCCAGTCCGGAGCCTCCAGCGACGGTCCCCAGTCCGGAGCCTCCAGCGACGGTCCCCAGTCCGGAGCCTCCAGCGACGTTCTCCAGTCCGGAGCCTGCAGCGACGGTCCCCAGTCCGGAGCCTGCAGCGACGGTTCCCAGTCCGGAGCCTGCAGCGACGGTTCCCAGTCCGGGGCCTGCAGCGACGGTCCCCAGTCCGGGGCCTGCAGCGACGGTCACAAGTCCGGAGCATCCTGCGATGATCGGTTGTCTGGTTCCTCCTGCAATGATCTGCGGCCCGGTTCCTCCAGTGAAGGTCCATGCACCAGGGCCGCCACCAAAGCGGAGGGATCTGCGGGCGGAGGGGGGTCTATGTTCCGCACCGGAGCCGCCGCCGTAAGGGATGCCCTTCCCTTCCCTTTAGAGTCAGGTTTTGCGGCCGGAGTGACAGTACCCCCCACCTTTGGGGGGATGTCACGCCCTGGCCATAGAGAGGTTTTATTCTCTATTTTGGTTAGGCCAGGGTGTGTCTAGGGTGGGCATTCTAGTTTCTTTATTTCTATGTTTTCTATTTCTTTGTTTTTGGTCGAGTGTGGTTCCCAATCAGAGGCAGCTGTCTATCGTTGTCTCTGATTGGGAATCATACTTAGGCAGCCTTTTCCCACCTGTGTTTTGTGGCTAGTTATTTTCTGTTTAGTCTCTGTTACCTGACAGAACTGTTCGCTTTCGTTTTGTTACTTTGTTCAAGTGTTTTTTTGATAAATAAATAATCATGAACACTTTTCACGCTGCGCTTTGGTCCACTCCTTCCGACGACAGAGGTTACACAGGCAGCCCCAAACCATGATGCTCCCTCCACCATACTTTACAGTTGGGATGAGGTTTTGATGTTGTGCTGTGCCTTTTTTTACCCACACATAGTGTTGTGTGTTCCTTCCAAACAACTCAACTGTAGTTTCATCTGTCCACAGAATATTTTGCCAGAAGCGCTGTGGAACATCCAGGTGCTCTTTTGCAGCAAACTTCTGACATGCAGCAATGTTTTTTTGGACAGCAGTGGCTTCTTCCATGGTGTCCTCCCATGAACACCATTCTTGTTTAGTGTTTTACGTATCGTAGACCCTTCAGCGGGGATGTTAGCATGTTCCAGAGATTTATGTAAGTCTTTAGCTGACACTCTAGGATTCTTCTTAACCTCATTGAGCATTCTGCGCTGTGCTCTTGCAGTCATCTTTGCAGGACGTTCACTCCTAGGGAGAGTAGCAACAGTGCTGAACTTTCTCCATTTATAGACAATTTGTCTTAACGTGAACTGATGAACATCAAGCCTTTTAGAGATACTTTTGTAACCATTTCCATCTTTATGCAAGTCAACAATTAATCTTAGGTCTTCTGCGATCTATTTTGTTCAAGGCATTGTTCACATCAGGCAATGCTTCTTGTGAATAGCAAACTCAAATTTAGTGAGTGTTTTTTATAGGGCAGGGCAGCTCTAACCAACATCTCCAATCTCGTCTCATTGATTGGACTCCAGGTTAGCTGACTCCTGACTTCAATTAGCCTAGGGGTTCACACCTACACTGTGAATGTTTAAATGATGTATTCAATATAGACAAGAACAATACAATCATTTGTGTGTTATTAGTTTAAGCACACTGTGTTTGTCTATTGTTGTGACTGAGATGAAGATCAGATCAAATTGTATGACTCATTTATGCAGAAATCCAGGTAATTCCAAAGGGTTCACATACTTTTCTTGCCACTAGTAGTTTACATGTTGTCAATAATCTAAGCCAACCCCAACCCTGTCTGTTTGCACCATAGTTGCGCACAAGTCGGTTTTGTTGCTAGACAACCAACCTGTCTATACAGTAGTCTGTGAGAGAATCTAATGATCCAAGACATTAACCCACTTTAACAACTATCAAATAAAACATTTTCAGACACATGTAGCTCCAGGTGTTTCAGTGATTGTCTGTACCTTGTGTGTGTGTGTCTGTGTGTGTGTGTGTGTATGTACCACTCCACCTGTGGTCCTATAAATCAGGCCTGTGTTTTAAACGAAGCCTCAGTTAATTGCACAACAGACACACACAGGGGCTTTTGGGTAGTTTTTTTGAGTAGACATTCTGTTTATGTTTGCATCCTGGAACAATCTCCACGGATCCCGCAAGCAAACGCTAGCAATTAAAACGATAGCATCTTCATATCCCTGCTCATATCCCTGCTCCCAATAACTGAAATAATATTGCTGTTTTTATTAAGCCTTAATGTGGGGAAAGAGGGGAGAGGCCGGGGCGCTAAAGAAGGTACCCGTTCAGACGCCTTATCAACCTCTGATTTAAATAACAGCAAAATGCTTAGCTTAAGGGTGTGTAGTGTGTATGTATATATGGTGTGTGTGTGTGGTCTTTATCAGACACAGGACGCTAAGCTAAGCGCTGTGTCAGCACACCAGGATTTAATTACCAGTGCTAGCTAGCTACCTTTGTCCTTTAATATTTACAAACATCTACACCACTGTTAGTTAGTTAATTAGAAAAACACCCCGCCCTGGTCTGGTCTGGAGGAGAAACTAGGCTGCATATACAGGACTCATTGGGGACCATAGCAAGCCATCAGGTAGCTGCAGATAATAGTTGAGCAAGAGGAACAGAGTAGTGTTTAGTAAAACCTGATGAGAGACTCCCTCTTCCTGACTCCCTCTGCCTGACTCCCTCTGCCTGACTCCCTCTGCCTGACTCCCTCTGCCTGACTCCCTCTGCCTGACTCCCTCTGCTTGACTCCCTCTGCCTGACTCCCTCTGCCTGACTCCCTCTGCCTGACTCCCTCTGCCTGACTCCCTCTGCCTGACTCCCTCTGCTTGACTCCCTCTGCTTGACTCCCTCTGCCTGACTCCCTCTGCCTGACTCCCTCTGCTTGACTCCCTCTGCCTGACTCCCTCTGCCTGACTCCCTCTGCTTGACTCCCTCTGCCTGACTCCCTCTGCCTGACTCCCTCTGCTTGACTCCCTCTGCCTGACTCCCTCTGCCTGACTCCCTCTGCCTGACTCCCTCTGCCTGACTCCCTCTGCCTGACTCCCTCTGCCTGACTCCCTCTGCTTGACTCCCTCTGCTTGACTCCCTCTGCCTGACTCCCTCTGCCTGACTCCCTCTGCCTGACTCCCTCTGCTTGACTCCCTCTGCTTGACTCCCTCTGCCTGACTCCCTCTGCTTGACTCCCTCTGCCTGACTCCCTCTGCCTGACTCCCTCTGCCTGACTCCCTCTGCCTGACTCCCTCTGCCTGACTCCCTCTGCCTGACTCCCTCTGCCTATCGAACATCATTCATCACAACCACAATTCACTAAAACACTGCTTCTCTCCACATCCCATCCTGCCTGCAGTGAAAACACTAGAGGGGCTAATGCAGTGATGTAACAGTCCAAACTAAAGCCTATATAACAGCAGCATGTGGCCGTCAAGTGTAGCAACTACCCTACAGTCAAGTGTAGCAACTACCCTACAGTCAAGTGTAGCAACTACCCTACAGTCAAGTGTAGCAGGATTAGTAGAGAAGTCTTGAAGAGCAGGAGTGTGTGTGTGTTTGGCCTGTAGGGTAGTTGATGATAAATCACAGTGGTACATTTTATAGTTCACATACACCATAGTAATGACATTGTAAATATCCATGCCAGTAATAAGTAAAAAGTATGTAAGTACAAACATTGTTTCCCTTTAAAATCACCTGTGAGCATATCAACATTACAGAAAGAAAGGCATGCATTGAGACTGAGTTGTAATAGAACAAATGGAGATAATATCTATAAAGAGGGAGGATATACAGGGGGTGTGTCAAATCTGCTATTATAACCTATAATGTTGAAAATACATTCTCCACACGGGAGCTGGTTATGGATAAAACATCTATGATTGGAAAGCCATATGTGAGCACTGTATGAAAAGAGAGTAGTAGCTACACTATACCGTAACACTATAGTCTCCGAGCAGTAACGGTTTATGATATGTACCCTCACGAGGTGAAGAGCGGACACACTCTCAGAGCTAAACTAACAAAGACAGGACGAAGAGGAAAAGAGGAAAAACAAGCCAGTGAATATCTCCCTCACTCGCCATCTCTGTGAAAGTCACACTCTCTCCCTGAACCCTGACTGCTCCAGAGATCTGCTCCTTCCCTCTCTTCTCCTCTCGCAGATAGATGCCAAGACTAATATTTGGACTAATGAGGGACAGTTGAGACTACAGAATAAAGTATGAGGACCATGAACAGTAGCATCTGTTCCCACTCTCCAAAACAGCCAGTCAGTTCCAGTAGCCATAAAGCAAACAACTGACTCAATAACCAAGAAGCCATCTATTAAATGACACAAATAACTCACTCATATCTAGTTTAGCCCACATAGTGAGAGCCACGCTACATGGCCATCTTTTTAACACCAGAAGTCTTAATTATCCGCGTCCTTACCATAGACTTGGTGAATGGGCAAGCCAGTGTGAAGAACGATGTACGATGGATGGCCGTGTACATCATGTTCCCAGGGTGCACTACGTTGGCAGTGACACCGTGGGGCGCGAGGCGTCGGTGGAGCTCGTTGGAGAACAGGAGGTTACACAGCTTGGTCCGGTTGTAGGCCAGCATGGACCAGTAGTCCTTCTGAGGAGGAGACAGCACAGCCAGGTCCACCTTACCACACTGGTCCAGCAGGTCTGTAAACCTGGGAGAGGGAGGAACCAAGATTAACTTTGTTTAATCCCACTGAACAAAAATATTAACACAACATGTAAAGTGTTGGTTCCATTTTTCATGAGCTGAAATAAAATATCCCAGAAATGTTACATACGTACAAAAAGCGTATTTCTCTCAAATGTTGTTCACCAATGTGTTTATATCCCTGTTAGTGAGCATTTCCCCTTTGCCAAGATAATCCATCCACCTGACAGGTGTGGCATATCAAGAAGCTGATTAAACAGCATGATCATCACACAGGTGCACTTGTGCTGGGGACAGTAAAAGGCCACTCTAAAATGTGCAGTTTTGTCACACAACACAATGCCACAAATGTCTCAAGTTTTGAGGGAGCATGCAATTGGCATGATGACTGCAGGAATGTCCACCAGAGCTGTTGCCAGAGAATTGAATGTTAATGTCTCTACCATAAGCCGCATCCAACGTCATTGTAGAGAATTTGGCAGTACATCCAATTAGCCTCCCACCCGCAGACCACGTGTAACCACGCCAGCCCAGGACCTCCACATCCAGCTTCTTCACCTGTGGGATCATCTGAGACCAGCCACCCGGACAGCTGATGAAACTGTGGGTTTGCACAACCAAAGAATTTCTGCACAAACTGTCAGAAACCATCTCAGGGAAGCTCATCTGCATGCTTGTGGTCCACACCAGGGTTGACCTGACTTCAGTGGTCAATTGCTCACCTACGATGGCCACTGGCACGCTGGAGAAGTGTGCTCTTCACGGATGAATCCCGGTTTCAACGTTGTCTGGGTTTGCTGATGTCAATGTTGTGAACAGAGTGCCCCAGGGTGGCGGCGGGGTTATGGTATGGGCAGGCATAAGCTACGGACAACCAACACAATTTAATTTTATTGATGGCAATTTGAATTCACAGAGATACCGTGATGAGATCCTGAGGCCCATTGTTGTGCCATTCATCCGCCACCATCACCTCACATTACAGAACGATAACGCATGGCCCCATGTGGCAAAGGATTTGTACACAATTCCTGGATGCTGAAAATGTCCCAGTTCTTCCATGGCTGGCATACTCACCAGACATGTCACCCATTGAACAAGTTTGGGCTGCTCTGGACGGAGGTGTACGACATCGTGTTCCACTTCCCGCCAATATCCAGCGACTTCGCACAGACATCGAAGAGGAGTGGGACAACATTCCACAGGCCACAATCAACAGCCTGATCAACTCTATGTGAAGGAGATGTGTCGCGATGAATGAGGCAAATAGTGGTTACACCAGATACTGACTGGTTTTCTGATTCACACCCCTACCTTTTTTTAAGGTATCTGTGACCAACAGATGCATATCTGTATTCCCAGTCATGTGAAATCCATAGATTAGGGCCTAATGAATGTTTTTTAATTGACTGATTTACTTATATGACCTGTAACTCAGTAAAACTTTAGAAAATGTTGAATATTGCGTATATATTTGTTCAGTGTAGAAAAGTCTACATTTTACAGGAACAATTCCAGTCAAGGATAACTTTATTGAAAGTTCACATGAGTTAGTCTCCACTGGCTATACACATTTAAGTAAAACATTTAAGTGTGTATGCATGTGTTTGCTTGTGTGTGAATACATTCTGTAGAGTTTTTATAGCAGCGTGGTCCTGACTGAATACAAATCCAGGGCGTGATATGATGTTCTTTAATTGCCTGCGACAGAGCAGTTAATGCCCAGATGTTTGACAAGGCCCTTGAACATTACACCGCTCGTTGGGTTATTATGCAGTCACAATAACACAGAGACGCACCGCAGTCAAACACACTCCCTCCTTCTCCCTCAAAGCGTGTGTGTGTGTGTGTGTGTGTGTGTGTGTGTGTGTGTGTGTGTGTGTGTGTGTGTGTGCGTGCGTGCGTGCGTGCGTGCGTGCGTGCGTGCGTGCGTGCGTGCGTGCGTGTGTACATCTTAATCCAGTCATTAGAAAACCACCAATCAACATGTCACCTGGTTTCCTTGTTGTGATTTTACAAGCTGCCTGCTTGGCGTTGTTTACCGTCCCGTCTCGGCTACATCCTTGCTTGGCTAAATTACAACATCTGCAGGCTTTATATTTCATGTGAGGAAACTGCTTTAGCACGTGGTGGGGTTGATAAATCAATTGGCTGAGTGAATATGCAAATGTTTCTCTCAAAGCAAGTTTGTTGATGTTTGATAATACAATATGCTTGGTTTTAACTTGCACCTGTCCAGATTTACATGAAGCTACACTCTGATTTCATAGTGACCTACGCCACTTTGTCAACACTTCTAGTAATATAAAATGTCTGTCTTTTTAGATTGGAAAATAGCACACTTTTTTTTTTTTATCCATCCTTAATAAACCTTAAACCTTTCAGAGAGGGTGCAATAGGAGATTTTAGATACAGTGTAACAGAGAGATATCATAATATATTTGCTCTCCTGGTCTTTGAGCAGGTAGGCAGTAGGAGATAGTTCACCTATTAGTATTGTGTCAATTACACTGCAGGCCCTGGTGTTGGAGGGTGATACAGTTTTCAGCCTTTTCCCTCATCCCTCCTCCTCTGTCTCCATCCCTCTCCATTTCTGTCTCTCAATCTTTTCATCCCTCCCACCTTGTCTGCTATATGCTGTAGGTCACAGCTTTTCATTACAACAGGGGGCTTAGGGAGTATAATCCACTACCGGGTCAGGGGTCAGACTGAGAGCCTGTGAGAGAGAGGCTAAGTGAAATAACCAGGAAGTCATAGCAAATAACACACAAACCGAAAAGTAAGCGACTTCAACGAATGCAATATAGGTGTGGAATGGAGCGGGCAAAATGGCAGATGTAATATCAGATATTGTCTCTATCCCCTCTTCTAGGACCAGTGTGTAACTGACTCTCTCTGTGCCTGCTAAGCCCTCTTTGAAGGGGTTAGGCACCATTGGTTAGGGATGGGAGAGGAGGGCAAAACTAAGGAGGAAGCACAGGAAGGGAGGGGTAGAGGAGGGGATGGATGAGGAGAGACAAAGATATGGGGAAATAGGTAGAAGGGGAGCGAAAAGAGGAGGAGAAGGGGAAATCAGAGGGATGGAAAGAGGAGAAACAGGTTCGAGAGGAAAGTGCCTGGTCTAATTGTAACTTCATAGGCCCTGTATCAATCATATGGTTTCGTTTTCACTTTTTTCTTTCAAATCACACTTCACTCTCCTCACTCCCTGTCAGTGTATGGGGGCTGACCTCTTGTCAATGAGTCTACTGCTCTCCTCTCATGCACGTCAGCCTCTACTACACTACATTATGTCTAGCAGAGCAGGGCTGTACTATGACTGCTGTTTGATCTGCAAGAATAACTCTGCCTATACGTCCAGTCCCTCTGAGCTAGGGGCTAATCAATCATTGTGATTGGTTGACTAGCTGACTGACTGACTGTAGCCAGGATCAATGTGTCCCATGCACACTGACTGCCTCGGATACACACGGGACAGCATACTGTAGCAGCCGGGGATCACCGTACACATACGGACATGCTTGATAAAGACAAGAGAGAGACCGACAGAGAGGAGAGAGTGAGGGAGAGTTAGATTCAGGGGGTCAGAGAGGAAGGCCTGGACATGTTATACACATTGATGATAAAAGGAGATGTACAGTGCCTTTAGAAAGTATTCATACCCCTTGACTTATTCCACATTTTGTTGTGTTACAGCCTGAATTCAAAATGGATGAAATATATGTCTTTCTCACCCATCTACATGCAATACCTGTCACGATCGTCGTTCGGTGAATGAGAGGACCAAGGCGCAGCGTGATACGAATACATCTTCTTTAATATAACGAAGACGAAACAAACACTTTTACAAACTAATACAAAAACAACAAACGATCGTGAAGCTATACAAACTACGTGCACACATGCAACATAGACATAGACAAAATAAAGGAAATAAGGTCAGGAACGTGACAATACCACATAATAATAATGGGAAAATATGTTTTTAGAAATGTTTTCAAATGTATTCTCTAAGAGCTTTCCACACCTGGATTGTACAATATTTGCCTATTATTCCTTTTAGAATTCTTAAAAGCTGTCAAGTTGACTGTTTATTAGACAGCCATTTTCAAGTCTTCCCATACATTTTTAAGCTGATTTACACTACAGGTCAATTTTTTGAACACCTACTCATTCAAGGGTTTTTCTTTATTTTTACTATTTTATACATTGTTGAAAAATAGTGAAGACATCAAAACTATGAAATAACACATATGGAATCATGTAGTAACCAAAAAAGTGTTTAACAAATCAAAATATATTTCATATTTGAGATTCTTCAAATAGCCACCCTTTCCCTTGATGACAGCTTTGCACACTCTTGGCATTCTCTCAACCAGCTTCATCTGGAATGCTTTTCCAACAGTCTTACAGGAGTTCCCACATATGCTGAGCACTTGTTAGCTGCTTTTCCTTCACTCTGCGGTCCGACTCATCCCAAACCATCTCAATTTGGACAAGGTAGGGGGATTGTGGAAGCCAGGTCATCTGATGCAGCACTCCATCACTCTCCTTCTTGGTCAAATAGCCCTTAACCAGCCTGGAGATGTGTTGGGTCATTGTCTTGTTGAAAAACAAAGGATAGTCCCACTAAGCTCAAACCAGATGGGATTCCGTATCGCTGCAGAATGTTGTGGTAGCCATGCTGGTTAAGTGTGCCTCGAAATCTAAATAATCACACACAGTGTCACCAGCAAAGCACCCCCACACCATAACACCTCCTCTTCCATGCTTTATGGTGGGAAATACACATGCAGAGATCATCCTTTCCCCCACACCGCGTCTCTCAAAGACTCGGCGGTTGGAACCAAAAATATCCAATTTGGTCTAATGTCCATTGATCGTGTTTCTTGAACCAAGCATCTTCTTCCTATTGGTGTCCTTTAGTAGTGGTTTCGTTGCAGCAATTCGACCATGAAGGTCTGATTCACGCAGTCTCCTCTGAACAGTTGATGTTGAGATGTGTCTGTTACTTGAACACTGTGAAGCATTTATTTGGGCTGCAATTTCTGAGGCTGGTAACTCTAATGAACTTATCTCTGCAGCAGAGGTAACTCTGGGTCTTCCATTCCAGTGGCGGTCCTCATGAGAGCCAGTTTCATCATAGTGCTTGATGGTTTTTGTGACTGCACTTGAAGAAAATGTAAAAGTTCTTGAAATGTTCCATATTGACTGACCTTCATGTCTTAAAGTAATGATGGACTGTTGTTTCTCTTTGCTTATTTGAGCTGTTTTTGCCATAGTATGGACTTGGTCTTTTACCAAATAGGGCTATCATCTGTATACCAACCCTACCTTGTCACAACATAACTGATTGGCTCAAACACATTAAGAAGGAAAGACATTCCACAAATTAACTTTTAAGAAGGCACACCTGTTAATTGAAATGCATTCCAGGTGACTAACTAATGAAGCTGGCTGAGAGAATGCCAAGAGTGTGCAAAGCTGTCATCAAGGCAAAGGGTGGCTATTTGAAGAATTTCAAATATATTTTGATTTGTTTAACACTTTTTTGGATACTACATGTGTTATTTCATAGCTTTGATGTCTTGACTATTATTCTACAATGTAGAAAATATTAAAAATAAAGAAAAACCCTTGAATGAGTAGGTGTTCTAAAACTTTTGACCGATAGTGTAAGTCAAAACTTAAACTAGGCCACTCAGGAACATTCAATGTGGTCTTGGTAAGCAACTCCAGCGTAGATTTTACCTTTTTTTAAGGTTATTGTCCTGCTGTTGGAAAGCAGACAGGTTTTTCTCTAGGACTTTGCCAGTGCTTATAGACGTTTCTTTTTATCCTAAAAAACTCCCTAGTCCTTGCCGATGACCAGCATATCCATAACTGGATTTATCCTAAAAGAACTCCCTAGTCCTTGCCGATAACAAGCATACCCAAAACATGATGCGGCCACCTCCATGCTTGAAAATATAAAGAGTGGTACTCAGCAATGTGTTGTATTGGATTTTCCCAAACATAACACCTTGTATTCAGGAAAAAAAGTTAATTTCTTTGCCAATTTTTTTGCAGTATTACTTAAGTGCCTTGTTCCAAACAGGATGCATGTTTTGGAATATTATATTATATACATTTTGTACAGGCTTCATTCTTTTCACCCTGCCATTTAAGTTAGTATTGTGGGGTAACTACAATGTTGTTGATCAACCCTTAATTTTCTCATATACCAGCCATTAAACATTTTAACTGTTTTAGTCACCATTTGCCTCAAGGTGAAATCCCTGAGCGGTTTTCTTCATCTCTGGGATGAAGCTCAAAGGGATATTCAATGTCCTTTTAATTTATTTTTTTACCCATCTTCCAATAGGTGCCCTTCTTTGTGAGACATTGGAAAACCTCCCTGGTCTTTGTGGACGAATCTGTAATATACAGTTTATACCGTATACCGGAGTATCGCCCCAGCCTAGTTTTTAACGTTCCTTTCTGTTCCTTTTTAAACCTCTGATATCGATTACTTTACCAATCAGTGCGGATAGAGCAGCTTGCTATGGAGCGGGCAAGCTATAGCCTAGTTGTTTACATGCGCGATGGACAGACAAGTGTAGGGCGCGAGATGTGACTGAAATTTTGCAGGGGAGGAGAAAGCGAGAGAGGGTGGAGGAGAAGGCTTGGCTTAATGCGCTGGGCATCTTTTTATGACATGCATTATCCTAATTAGGCCCACAGAATACCTATGGAGGTGCGGCTTTTATGGAGGAACTTTGAATGTCTTTGAACGTCTGAGAGTTTGCTTAATGTTGGACCAGAGCTAGCTAGCTAGCTAACAACCTTGTGTGCAGAGTGGCACCAGAAATAAAAACACGTCTTACCTTTTTGTAGTTAATAAATCGAACGTGAAACTTGATAACTACAGTATCCTTAACTAGCATTGAAAAGGTTAATCCATTCTTCTCTAATTAAAAATCTGTCCCTAATTCCTGAATCCTGAATCACAGGTAACCGACACACCGCACACATTGGCAGAGATTTTCAGCTGGCAGGCAGATACTGGAATAAGTTTCTGAGTGACAGTGAGTGCATTGCATAGGTGCTTTGTTGCGTTTTTTGTGGGACTGAAACATAGAAGAACATAAAATAACATTATTAACCGGTTCCTATGCTTTTAAAATAGCGGTTCTGTTCTGGAACAGTATATATGACTGTCGTTCCTGGTTCTGTTCCCTGAACCAGTTCCAACCCCTGGTTATAAATAATATTTTTTTAGTCCGTGAATACGGACCTGTGTGACTCAGAGGACACCACCACCACACGGGCTGGGGCAGAGCATCGCAGCACTTCCTGTAGACACTGCACCAACAGGAAGTGACCTTGGTGGCAGATCTGCCAGGCCATCCTCCGTCAGATGCCAGGGCTGGGTACACACTGCTGCGTTACATATCAGGATGTGGAGTGGCTTACGGGGAGAGGAGAGGGACATACAGAACAATGATACATTGAGGGCCAGAATTACAAGATATAGGCACTGGGCCTATTCTCCATACTGTAACCAGAGATCTAGGGAAAAGAGAACAGTGGTGGAGAGGGAAAGGAGCAGAGAGGGAAAGAGAGGAGGGAAGGAAAGGAGGGAAGGAGAGAGGGGTGCTATTTCTGTGTGCAGCTGCTCGGCCTCAGTAGGCCAAGACAGAGACAAGACAGAGACAGGGTATTAGTGATCTGACAGGGTATTAGTGACCCTCTATACAGTATTAGTGATACGGTATAGAGGGCTTCCTCTCTTACTCGCCCATGGTCTGACTGATAGATAATGAATACATTTCGACACCAGCCAACAGAAACAACCAACACCTTGAATAGTCATCATATCAACCTCAGAGAGAGAGAAAAATTATAATACATACTCACACATACACTCACACACTTCCATACAATCAAACTCACCATATACACATACACATCGCATCTGGGAATGTGTCTTTCGGGCCTCCCCTTCTTGTGTGTGTGCTGTGTGAGCAAGTGAAGATTGCCGTGTCGGCCTGAGCGGTGAGAGATCCTTGTCGGTGACAGCGTCGCTCCAGCGAGCTCGAAACCACAGTAACACAGTCGAACAATCCAAACACACCCCACCAATTTTTAATTTCTTCCATTAGAATTCATTATGAGGCCCAGGGCAGTTTGTGTACCCTGTGTTTAAGACTGCCTGCTGGATTAATTAAAAACTGGATGCTGGAAAATTAATGTGTGAATTGTTATCCCTGGCTCTAATGAGTCTTCCCCATAACGCTGTTAGATAGGACTGGAGTGAACGTTCACCTTCAGGCCTCCAAACACACACGCACACATACATGCACGCACACAGGGTTCATTACTGAGAGTCACACTCACTCCACACTAACTACCGAATGCCTACGTATGCAAATCATACACTTCATAAATACTACATACTGTACTTTCCTTAGAAAATTATGAACCCAGAGTTTTTAAACACAAATGAAGAAGTCATCTTTAGATTAAACTCCAAATCCACTGCCTGAAATGTAACCCGCGTCGCTGCCTTGGAAGTCAAGCCTTAAATTCAAACTTTTATAACAGAGCCAGAGAACAGGTTGGTGGTAACTAAGAAGGCAGTGTTCCTCTCTGTTTAATAAAGCATGAAGTTCAGAGCCCTGGCCTCTGTTCCTCTGTATCACCACAGCCAGGAAACATTGGCTCTGACTGCTGCTGCTGCAGCCTGGGAACTCCACAGTCACCTTGGAAAGACAGTTTTCCTGTCTTAACTGTTCAAATCAAATTGTATTTGTCACATGCTTCGTAAACAACATGTGTAGACTAACAGTGAAATGCATTCCCAACAATGCAGAGAAAAAAAAGAAAAATTGTCGAAAAATATAAAAGATAATAACAAGGAATAAGTAGAACAAAATAACAAGGAATTAATACACACTTAATGTGTTGTGAAATGTGTTATGAAATGTAATGTCATGTAATATTTTTAATTGTACATAACTGCCTTAATGTTGCTGGGCACCAGAAAGAGTGTCTGCTGCCGTGGCTAATGGGGATCCTTAATAAATACAAATACAATACTCAATGAGTAAGGATAACTTGGCTATATACACAAGGTACAAGTCAATACCGAATTTATGATTGAGGTAATTTATGATTGACATAATGATTGAGGTAATTGAGGTACTTATGTACAGTACCAGTCAAAAGTTTGGACACACCTACTCATTCAAGGGTTTTTCTTAATTTTTACTATTTTCTACATTGTAGAATCTACATTGTAGAATATGGAATCATGAAGTAACCAAAAAACTGTTAAACAAATCCAAATGTTTTTTTATTTCAGATTCTTCAAAGTAGCCACCCTTTGCCTTGATGACAGCTTTGCACACTCTTGGCATTCTCTCAACCAGCTTCAAGAGGTAGACACCTGGAATGCAATTTAATTAACAGATGTGCCTTCTTAAAAGTTAATTTGTGGAATTCCTTTCCTTTTTAATGCATTTCAGCCAATCAGTTGTGTTGTGACAAGGTAGGAGTGGTATACAGAAGACAACCCTCTTTGGTAAAAGTCCATATTATGGCAAAAACAGCTCAAATAAGCAAAGATAAATTACAGTCCATCATTACTTTAAGACATGACAGTCAGTCAATCCGGAAAATTTCAAGAACTTTGAAAGTTTCTTCAAGTGCAGTCGCAAAAACCATGAAGCACTATGATGAAACTGGCTCTCATGAGGACCGCCACAGGAAAGGTTGACCAGAGTTACCTCTGCTGCAGAGGATAAGTTCAGATTGCAGCCCAAATAAATACTTCAGAGTTCAAGTAACAGACATCTCAACATCAACTATCCAGAGGAGACTGCGTGAATCAGGCCTTAATGGTCAAATTGCTGCAATGAAACCACTACTAAAGGACACCAATAAGAAGAAGAGACTTGCTTGAGCCAAGAAACACGAGCAACAGACATTAGACTGGTGGAAATTTGGCCAAATTTGAGGTTTTTGGTTCCAACCGCCGTGTCTTTGTGAGACGCAGAGTAGGTGAACGGATGATCTCCGCAAGTGTGGTTCCCACCGTGAAGCATGGAGGAGGAGGTGTGATGGTGTGGGGGTGCTTTGCTGGTGATACTGTCTGTGATTTATTTAGAATTCAAGGCACACTTAACTAGCATGGCTACCACAGCATTCTGCAGCAATACGCCATCCCACCATTTTCCCGTTTTTCAACAGGAAAATGAACCAACACACCTCCAGGCTGTCTAGGGGCTATTTGACTAAGAAGGAGAGTGATGGAATGCTGCATCAGATGACCTGGCCTCCACAATCCCCCAAACTCAACCAAATTGAGATGGTTTGGGATGAGTTGGACCACCGAGTGAAGGAAAAGCAGCCAACAAGTGCTCAACATATGTGGGAACTCCTTCAAGACTGTTGGAAAAGCATTCCAGTTTAAGCTGGTTGAGAGAATGCCAAGAGTGTGCAAAGCTGTCATCAAGTCAAAGGGTGGATACTTTGAAGAATCAAAAATCTAAAATATATTTTGATTTGTTTAACACTTTTTTGGTTACTACATGATTCCATATGTGTTATTTCATAGTTTTGATGTCTTCCCTATTATTTTACAATGTAGGAAATAGTAAAAATAAAGAAAAGCTCTTGAATGAGTAAGTGTGTCCAAACTTTTGACTGGTACTGTACATATAGGTAGGGATAAAGTGACTAGGCAACGGGATAGATAATAAACAGTAACAGCTGCACATGTGATGAGTCAAAAGAGATATTAGTACAAAAAAGGTTATTGCAGATATTCCGGGTAGCTATTGGTTAACTATTTTGAAGTCTTATAGCTTGGGGGTAGATGACGTTCAGGCTCCTGTTGGTTCCATACTTGGTGCATCGGTTCCGCTTGCCGTGCTGTTGCAGAGAGAACAGTCTATGACTTGGGTGTCTGGAGTCTTTGACAATGTTTAGGGCATTCCTCTGACACCACCTGGTATAGAGGTCCTGGATGGCAGAGAGCTCGGACCCAGTGATGTACTGGGCCATACGCATCTGCCTGGGCCATTTGGCATCTGCCTTGCGGTCAGATGCCAAACAGTTGCCATACCAAGCAGTAATGCAGCCAGTCAAGATTCTCTCAATGGTGCAGCTGTAGAACTTTTTGAGGATCTGAGGGCCCATGCTGAATCTTTTCAGCCTCCTGAGGGGGAAGAGGTGTTGTCGTCTGCAAACTTAATGATGGTGAGTCGTGCGCACTCACGCAGTCGTGGGTAAACAGGGAGCATATGAGGGGACTAAGCAGGTACCACTGAGGGGCCCCCGTGTTGAGGGTCAATATGGCGAATGATTTGTTGCCTACCCTCACCACCTGGGGGCAGCCATTCAGGGAGTCCAGGATTCAGTTGCAGATGGAGGTGTTTAATCCCAGGGTCCTTAGCTTAGTGATGAGCTTGGAGGGCACAATGGTGTTGAACGCTGAGCTGTAGTCAATGAACAAATCAAACTTTATTCGTCACATGCGCCGAATACAACAAGTGTAGACCATATCGTGAAATGCTTACATTAGAACAGCATTCTCACGTAGGTGTTCCTTTTGTCCAGGTGGGAAAGGGCAGTGTGGAGTACAACGGAGATTGCGTCATCTGTGGATCTGTTATGGCGCTATGCAAATCTGAGTGGATCCAGCGTGTCTGGGATGATGGTGTTGTTGTGAGCCATGACCAGCCTTTCAAAGGATTTCATGGCTACAGATGTAAGTTCTACGGGGCGATAATCATTTAGACAGTGTCATGACTGTCCTGTGGGGATCAGACTGGGTCAGATCAGATGGGTGGGTGACAGTAAGCAGGCCTCTCTCTCTCTCTGACAGAGGGGAGAAAGGAGTACAATAGAGATTGCGTCATCTGTGGATCTGTTAGGGCGGTATGCAAATCGGATGGGAGAGAGAGGGAGCTACTGGATGGTCGACTGTACACACTCTGTCGTAAATTTAAGCAGGAGAGAACTCGCTCTCTGCTCTTTAGTAGCAACCAAAGGAATATCTTTGTTCAGACACTTTTGCCCGCCCAAAACGCTAACGTCCAAAAGTGGATAACGGAACAATAATTCTAACATAGGGGATTTGGGAAATTGTCAGCGGGGAGAAGTAGAAAATGAATGTAACTTGGAAAAGATACCCCTTAATCTGTCAAGTTTTCATCCAATATGATGTGAATACATTGTGAAAAATGATGAAAGTATTTTAAGATATGAATGTGATTTTAGTTTTCTAATGAGATAATCGTTTTTGAAATCCTTTGCACAGTAACTAGCCACGCCCCGAGTGAGGTCAGAGAGCTTGTCAGCATGACAGAACGACCATTTTTACCAAGAGTGTCACGCCCTGACCTTAGAGATCCTTTTTATGTCTCTATTTTGGTTTGGTCAGGGCGTGAGTTGGGGTGGGCATTCTATGTCTGGTGTTCTATGTTTTCTTTTCTGTGTGTTTGGCCGGGTGTGGTTCTCAATCAGAGGCAGCTGTCTATCGTTGTCTCTGATTGAGAACCATACTTAGGTAGCCTTTTTCCACCTGTTTGTTGTGGGTAGTTGTGGGTAGTTTTCTGTTTTGTGTTGTTGCACCAGACAGAACTGTTTCGTTTTGTTCACTCTCTTTGTTGTTTTTGTTGTTTCAGTGTTCAGGTTATTTATTAAATTATATAATGAACACTTACGACGCTGCGTTTTGGTCACCTTCATTCCAGGACGATCATTACAGAACTACCCACCACCAAAGGACCAAGCAGCGTGGTGGAATGGACTCCTGGACATGGGAGGAAATCTTGGACGGCAAGGGACCCTGGGCACAGCCGGTAGAGTATCGCCGTCCTAAAGAGGAGCTGGAAGCAGATAAAGCGGAGCGGCGACATTACGAGGAGTTGGCTCGAGGAAAACGTGCACGAGAGGCAGCCCCAGAATTTGTTTGGGGGGGGCACACGAGGAGATTTGCGGAGTCAGGTAGGAGACCTGAGCCAACTCCCCGTGCTTACCGTGGCGAGCATGTGACTGGTCAGGCCCCGTGCTATGGGGTGATGCGCACGGTGCGCTATATCCCAGCTCCTCGCATCGGCCGGGCTAGAGTGGGCATCGAGCCAGGACGGAGTGTGCCAGCCCTGCTCTCCAGGCCTCCAGTGCGTCTCCTCAGCCCGGGTTATCCTGCGCCAGCCCTACGCACGGTGTCCCCGGTTCGCCAGCACAGCCCTGTGCGGCTTGTTCCAGCTCCCCGCACTTGCCGGGCTACAGGGGGGATCCAGCCAGGACGAGTTGTGCTAGCTCTGCGCTCGAGACCGCCAGTGCGCCTCCATGGCCCAGTGTATCCGGTGCCTCGGCCAAGGAAGAGGCCTCCTGCATGTCTCCCCAGCCTGGTGAGTCCTGTGCCTTCTCCCAGAGCCAGGCCTCCTGTGTGTCTCTCCACTCCTGTGGTGATCCATGGCACGAAGCTTCCAGTGATGATCCATGGCAAGAAGCCTCCAGTGATGATCCATGGCAAGAAGCCTCCAGTGATGATCCATGGCACTAAGCCTCCAGTAATGATCCATGGCAAGAAGCCTCCAGTGATGATCCATGGCACGAAGCCTCCAGTGATGATCCATGGCAAGAAGCCTCCAGTGGTGATCCATGGCACGAAGCCTTGGGAGGAAATCTTGGACGGCAAGAGACCCTGGGCACAGCCGGTAGAGTATCGCCGTCCTAAAGAGGAGCTGGAAGCAGATAAAGCGGAGCGGCAATGCTACGAGGAGTTGGCTCGAGGAAAACGTGCACGAGAGGTAGCCCCAGAATGCTTTTTGGGGGGGGCAGTGAAGTCACCAGCCACCACACTGCTTCTGGGTGAGCATTTTCTTGTTTGCTTATGGCAATATACAGCTCTTTGAGTGCGGACTTAGTGCCAACATTGGTTTGTGGTGTAAATATAGAGCTACGAAAAATATAGATGAAAACTCTTGGTAAATAGTGTGGTCTACAACTTATCATGAGGTATTCTAACTCAGGCAAGAATAATCTTGAGACGCACCAGTTGTTGTTAACAAAGAGACATACCCCCCCAGAGTTTGCCCGATGCAGCCATTCTGTCCTGCCGATGTATAGAAAATCCAGCTAGATTTATATTTATCATGTCCTTGTTCAGCACGACTCAGAGAAACATAGGATATTACAGTTCTTCAGATCACATTGACAGGATAGTATCGAATCGAGCTCATACAGTTTATTCTCCAGTGATTCTCCATGTTCGCCAATAGAACAAAGGGTAGAGGTGATTTATCCACTCTCTGACATAGTCTCGTCAGGTATCCAGAACATGTGACTTGGGCTGGAGCCAAACCCTTCCAGTGCCTCTCACTTTATAGCCACTGGTCCTTATTGTGTATCTCTCAGTGGTCAGGGCCCCTCATCCTCAGAAGAGCAGTTCCTAGCCCAGGGTCTCATCTTCATAACCACAGCCCTAATGAAGGTCTTTAATGGGCCTACTGCTGGCCCTAAATGCTATCACCCCCTCAAGTGGCGGTGTTAAGTACCAAAGAGGGAGAGATGAGTGAATTGTTTATTGTAACTAGCCCCCTCTGGCCTGACCTCTGACCTCTAAGATAACCTGCCTGAAGGAGGTGATTGGCTGTGGGTGCAGCTAGGCTCTGTCCAATGGTCATTAGGTCTTTATTGGCAATACCGGGACAGGATCTGGTACAGGAACTGGAACAAACCGGTTGAAATGTGTGTATAAGTGGTCACGACACCAGAATTTTGACTTTGATACAGATACTAGGTTTAGTATCCCGATTCTCGATACCATCACAATTCTCAATACAAAAATTATACCAAAATGATACCACGGCAAAAAAGTCATACAGTAAAACTTCAATTAAACGCAGTCTCAAATAGCCGCCTGTCCCTTTTAATAGCTGGGCACTGGCACTTATTTCAGGAAATAAACGCCTGTTTCAAATAAACACTGGGTCTAAATGAATTGTTTATGAGGTTACCATTAATTACCATGAACTGTTTACGAGGTTTAATGTTTGATTTGTTACATTAAATAATTCAGTAATGACTCAAAAAACTTATGCTAATCATACATTTTTATCGCCAGTAAGAAACTGCTAGCCATTGGCTGCTAACAACTGAGAACTGCTAGCTAACAGGCAAGCACAAAAAATAGTCAACAACTTTGGGAGTACAGAACCCTAGAAATGGCAGATCACCCTCTACTGGCGAAAGTAAGGTTACAGAAAATACACAGACAGCATAGAATATTTATTGTCAAGGATTATTTTATTTTTTTATTTTTTTCGGCATACTAAGACAAAATAAAGGTGACACAAGGTGTATATGATAACACATTAGTGCATGAAATTAAGAAATTGATTAAAATGCTGTAAGTGAATGCTGGAATTAAACAATTAAACATGCAAATGAGCAAAAGCTATGTGCATTAAGGAAATAGACCCCTGGCTGAAATAGAAGCCTGTTTCTAATAAGCCCCTGTTGTGTTCAGTGATTTAAGCAAATAAACGCCCGGGCTATTAATTTAGGTTTTACAGTATTAACCGAAGTCTCAGAATGTTACTTGAACTTTAACTCATTGGATTTTTTTACATCAATATTTTTCAGAAACAGCCATGTTCAACTTAATGAATCAATTAAATAAATCATAGAATCACTTTGACTTTGTTTATACCAATCTAACTACATAACAATATAATGTTAATCATTTATTTGAATGGTAAATCTATTGATAAACATGGTAAATCAAGATGGAGCCTAGGCCTACTCACTATATACAGGTGAAGGTATATTCAATAGGAGTGTGTGAATGCACTGAGTTATTGAGCTAATTGTGGCTGATTTCATGGGGCTACAGATGACAAACAATCCCTTCCATTTGGGACAGCATGAGTGGGGAGCTAACATGATGCTGCCAAGGCTAAGGCTAAGTTGAGCCGGCACAGGGGACATCAGATGCGATGATAGACAGACTTGATCCGTGAGACAAATAATTCAGAAAGTAACAAAAATCCTAGTACCGAACCGTTTTTCATGTTCTAGTATCAAAAAAGTACAGACGTTTTGGTGTACCATGCAACACTAGAGTGTATTGTGTGTGTGTGCATATGTGTGTTTGTCAGTGGCATGTACTCATGGATACAAAGGGCAACAAGGCATCCCCAAAAAATGTACCAATAAAAAAGGAAAAAAACGAAATAATGTAACTTTCGTCTATCTGTGTTAATTATCCTTCAATTCGAAAAAGCCTGAATGTGCTGTACACTACCAGTCAAATATTTTAGAACACCTCCTCATTCAAGGGTTTTTCTTTATTTTTTTACAATTTTCTACATTGTAGAATAATAGTGAAGACATCAAAACTATGAAATAACACACATGGAATCAAGTACTAACCAAAAAAGTGTTTAACAAATCAAAATATATTTTATATTTGAGATTCTTCAAACAGCCACCCTTTGCCTTGATGACAGCGTTGCACACTCTTGGCATTCTCTCAACCAGCTTCACCTGGAATGTTTTTTCAACAGTCTTGAAGGAGTTCCCACATATGCTGAGCACTTGTTGGCTGCTTTTCCTTCACTCTGCGGTCCGACTCATCCCAAACCATCTCAATTTGGTGGAGGTCGGGGGATTGTGGAGGCCAGGTCATCTGATGCAGCACTCCATCACTCTCCTCCTTGGTAAAATAGCCCTTACACAGCCTGGAGGTGTGTTGGGTCATTGTCTTGTTGGAAAAACAAATGATAGTCCCACTAAGGCCAATCCAGACGGGATGGCGTATCAATATATAAAATATATAAAATATTTAATGGAAAAGTGTTGCCTGCATATGTATTCACCCCTTTGCTATGAAGCCCCTAAATAAGATCTGGTGCAACCAAATACTTTCAGAAGTCACATAATTAGTTAAACAAAGTCCACCTGTGTGCAATCTAAGTGTCACATGATCTGTCACATGATCTCAGTATATATATACACCTGTTCTGAAAGGCCCCAGAGTCTGCAACACCACTTAAGAAGGGGCACTACCAAGCAAGCAGCAGTATGAAGGCCAAGGAGCTCTCCAAACAGGTCAGGGACAAAGTTGTGGAGAAGTACAGATCAGGGTTGGGTTATAAAAAAATATCGGAAACTTTGAACATCCCACGGAGCACCATTAAATCCATTATTTAAAAAATTGAAAGAATATGGCACCAGAACAAACCTGCCAAGAGATGGCCGCCCACCAAAACTCACGGACCAGGCAAAGAGGGCATTAATCAGAGATGCAACAAAGAGACCAAAGATAACCCTGAAGGAGCTGCAAAGCTCCACAGCGGAGATTGGAGTATCTGTCCATAGGACCACTTTAAGCCGTACACTCCACAGAGCTGGGTTTTACGGAAGAGTGGCCAGAAAAAAAGCCATTGCTTAAAGAAAGAAATAAGCAAACACTTTTGGTGTTTGCCAAAAGGCATGTGGGAGACTCCCCAAACATATGGAAGAAGGTACACTGGTCAGATGAGACTAAAATTGAGCTTTTTGGCCATCAAGGAAAACGCTATGTCTGGCGCAAACACAACACCTCTCATCACCCCGAGAACACCATGCCCACAGTGAAGCATGTTGGTGGCAGCATCATGTTGTTGGGATGTTTTTCACCAGCAGGGACTGGGAAACTGGTCAGAATTGAAGGAATGATGGATGGGGCTAAATACAGGGAAATTCTTGAGGGAAACCTGTTTCAGTCTTCCAGAGATTTGAGATTGGGACAGAGGTTCACCTTCCAGCAGGACAATGACCCTAAGCATACTGCTAAAGCAACACTCGAGAGGTTTAAGGGGAAACATTTAAATGTCTTGGAATGGCCTGGTCAAAGCCCAGACCTCAATCCATTTGAGAATCTGTGGTATGACTTAAAGATTGCTGTACACCAGTGGAACACATTCAACTTGAAGGAGCTGGAAAGGTTTTGTCTTGAAGAATGGGCAAAAATCCCAGTGGCTAGATGTGGCAAGCTTATAGAGACATACCCCAAGAGACTTGCAGCCGTAATTGCTGCAAAAGGTGGCTCTACAAAGTATTGACTTTAGGGGGGTGAATAGTTATGCACACTCAAGTTTACAGTTTTTTTTGTCTTATTTCTTGTTTGTTTCACAAGAAAAAATATGTTGCATCTTCAAAATGGTGGGCATGTTGTATAAATCTAATGACATAACACTCCCCCCAAAAAATCTATTTAAATTCCAGGTTGTAATGCAACAACATTTGAAAAATGCCAAGGGGGTGAATACTTTCGCAAGCCACTGTATATGTTTTGTGCCTGAAGACATGCATTCTGTTATAGAGTTGGTACATTCAGAAAGCTGCATTGTGCCATTCACAGCCTCTCCTCTTCTCTCTCCTCTACCCTCCAATTTGCTTCACTCCGCTCCCCTCTGCTCTCCTGTTCTGATGAGAATTAATGTACTCTGACGTCCCAAAGGGACTCCCCCACTACCCCCACCACCACCCCTAATGAAGAAATACAGCCTGGCCAAAAACACGGAGGGAGAGAGGTAAGAAAAAGAGGAGGATTGAGGGAGAGAGGGGGGAGTACAAAGAGAAAGGACGAGAGGAGGGGAGAAAGAAGGAGTACAGGGAGGGAGAGATTGTAAGACATAGAGATGGGGAGAGGGAGAGAGAAAGATATAGAGAGAAAAGAGATGGAGAAAAGGGCTACATAGAGGGAAATAGAGTGAGGTATGAAGAGAAGGAGAAAGAAAGAGAAAAGGGAAGAGAAAGGGACGGGTTCTCTCTCAGTATGGATCACTGGTCCCAGACATCTCCTGACTTATGGGTTAATCTGCCTCTACCATTAAGCACCATCACACTCTGATCACAGAGCAAAGGACAGGTCACTCACTACTACTACTGGTCTGGTCCCCATTCCTTCACTTCAGGAGAGGCTGTGGGTGCAGGAGAGCTGGGGAAGCAGGGGGGTGCTTTGGCAAGGGTTAAGTGGAGGGGGGGGCATGTGGTGTGTGGAAAAGGAGACACCGGCTTGGTGGGTTGGAGGAGTTGCTGGGGATGGAGTATAAGGAGGGCGTCTGAGGAGACTGGAGGTGGGCAGGGGATAAGGGGGTAAGGGGAGGCTGTGGAAGGGTTTGGCTGCAGCCCAAGTCACATGGCCTGGATGGCCATACCCTGCCCCAGGGCAGCCAGGGGCAATGACAGCCCTAAAACTCCCCTAGGACCAGCAATACACCCTGTGCACAAACGTAAACACACACAGACACACACACAGAATATGAGCATGGCTGCAAGAACAGAACGTGACCCCAAGACTGCAACAGAGTGACGACACACACGCCCTGAACGCTGACCACCACAGAATAAGTGTTACAAAGTCTCTTGTGGAGCAATGTCATCCACACACATCGCATGGACGTACGTGCCCATATGGTGTCCGACAGAGGCCCATGGTCAGGATGTCCTGTGTGACTGTCGGTGTGACAGTGTGTGAGAGTAGGTGACTCAAACTAATACCAACTGTGGCTCGGTCTCAAATAGCCTTGCATTGTGGGTAGCTCAGGTTACACATCCTCCGTTTTCACTTATCCTTTTCTAATCTCCTCTGACACAGACAGACAGACAGACAGACAGACAGACAGACAGACAGACAGACAGACAGACAGACAGACAGACAGACAGACAGACAGACAGACAGACAGACAGACAGACAGACAGACAGACAGACAGACAGACAGACAGACAGACAGACAGAGTGTATCAGAGCACTGAGAGCAGAGGGAATAAGCCAAATTAAAGTGTTATTAGGGCAACGGAGACTGTGTGTGTGCGTGTGTGTAACGACAGCAACATCGGGGGAGATAAACCCCTAAAGGTAGGAGAATAATGACTGATATGCACAGACCTCATCAAATGACAGACTTCATTATGTCTAACTCATCTGGGCATGTACTATACTATATCAAGCATGAGGGAGTTAACTGCTCTGAAAAAAACACTAATGATCTTATTTAATCAAAACCTAAGTATGGATTTATTTTCTTAGCGGTCCAAACCAGACGATCAGGCTGCTTTCTGTTTTTGAAGACCCCTGGGGCGATGATATTGCTACAGTATAACTGATTTGTATTGGAATAAACAAAAACAACCACAGAGTAGGAGAATGGGACAGACAGGTTTACAGTGAGAGGGGGTGGAGAATTGTGTACAGTTTCTTGGCCTTGAATGAGTCAGCGAACTCTGACACTGCGGAGAGAGGCCAGGTCCAACCTCATGGCCTCCACCCTGGCCTTGTGCTGCAAAGAGAACAAACACAACACATCATCATGGCCATCCTCATCATGACTCCACGGCATATTGAGAATCCGTCACACACATACACACACACTAGCTCCTGGGCTGACTCCCATAAATCAGAAGCAGACTTTTAGATTGACATCAGCTGATGTTGAGGTAGACCAGACAGTGTGCAGATGTCTGCAGATCTGATGAGACATCATGAGCACAGCCCAACTACAGCAGACAGACACTATTATGTCTCAGGATGTCGTCTCGGGTTCACATGGTACTGCCGGTTCTGTCTGTCTGCTGCCAGAGTGTGCGTGCATGTGTAGTTCATCACACACCATATGCCGGTAGACAGGAGAGGAGGAGAGTGGAGAGGAGATTAAGCGGTGAAAGATACATTACTGTAGAGCTGAATACATAGCTGCATTTACACACTGAATACAGACTACTCATCATCTACTCTATCAGACTGGATTCAGTCTACATACACAGCTGATCCTGTCAGAGATGTATTATCATGACCAGGTATAGAACCCAGTCCTCAGCCCTGTCCCCTCACAGCAGTCACGCGTTTGTTCTCAGTGTTTTAACTCAGGACCTCTGCTCTCCATATAACATACAAGTAGGGTTATTCAGATTTCCATACCTTCATACCGTTCTGGTACCATACCGGGGTATACGTTATTACAGACAGTGCACACAAGGGTCGTTATATATCTTTCAAAACGATCCAGGAGGGATTGATTGTCTCTGCTGTAACCAAGAAGCTTGATCTTGCAAGTTAGCCACTTAGCTAGCAAGTTAGCAAACCAAATGCATAGCTGGTTCCGTGAGCTGGAGATAATTAATTTGGCACAACGTGCACAGATAGGGCTACACCTGTGCAGAGCACATGCCCCTTTCCCCTTCCAGTCTTCAAAGTGGCCTTTTCGGTGGTGGTAGATTTTTTTTGCATACATTTTTTTTTCTGGTTGTTGTTCTGAACCCACTGCCCGCAAGTTGTCGTTGAATTCTCATCTACGCTTCAGAACCAAAAAGTTGCGTGTCTTGACTGTTGACCAATGACCAGTCATCAGCGTTGGCGCACATATCCAGATGAGTGACCAGACAGAACTTGTTTCACTTCCTCCAGCTTTGCCTGACGAAAACAGAGCAGTCCTACATTTATATGATCCATATAAAACACAGTTTAGAAATCTACTATGGAGGCATCTTTCCCAGAACAACAACAGGGTACCTGGCAATTTGATTGATCATTTTCCTATTTCAGATAGACCTAGTTTGGGTGGCTACTGGCTATATGTCTAAAGAAAAGCAGCTGATGGCACTGCCTTCAACACTATAGGATGAAGTGACATATTCTGAATGTATCACAATATTGGTAAGGAAGAACAAGGCTACAACGGCTGGCAACAGGCACTCTGCAAGCAGGCAGCCCTCCGATCCTGCAACCTCTGCTACAAATAGACTGTATGATTTAGCTCGCTCTGGACTCCAGAGAAGTGACATGATATATCGCTAGTTGATGTTGAATGCTAACATGAATTCATTTTGCTCCAAATGCAGGTGTAAAATGCAGTTTATTTCTGTAGCCTATCTTGCTTTTTGAAAATTCATCAACATTTATGGCTGTAATGACAGGCGACAATACATTTGCGTGGGTCGCAAGTTTTGTACAACTCCTTTTTGGGGGTAGCCAGCTAAAAAGTTTGAAAACCACTAGGGTACATGTTAGTGGCGATGCATGGAGTTGGGTTATAGTAATGGCAGGCGACAGTATTTCTGACAATCTTATATTTTGACAGGATTTGTGTGGTCATTGTTACTAAGTGCAGCATTTATTCCAGATGAAAATAGTTTTGCAATATACTATACTCACAAGACTGCTGCTTACCCTCTTCTTTTAATAAATGCTCAATTTCTTGGTGGGGTGCAATTTTTTGGGTTTGAGCACATGCCCCCCAAAAGGTCTGTCTTAGATAGTTAACTTATAGTTAGTTATAAGCAGTGGTGTATCACCCCCCCCCCCCCCCCCCCCCCCGCTGCCCAAACGAGCCGGGGGGTCCCCAACCCAATTGTTCTTTTTTTGGTATAATCTTACCGTCTGTATTTTAAAATATCACGGTATACTGTATATATGGTATGTCACCCAAGCCTACATACAAGTACACACACGGGACCTGCAGCATGTGCAGGTGTGTGAGGTGTGTGATTGTGTGTGAGTGTAGCGTGAACCAGGGAAGCGTGTGTTCCTCTCAGACCAATGGTCCGTTAGACTCATCCCTCAAGCCAGAGAAAAACACCACTCCTGGGATTCCACCGTCTGGGATTGGGAATATCAGCTATTCCTGATGCACGCGCACACACACACTTCCCCCGCTGTTTGTCCCTGGAGAGCACTGTCAGCTCACATTACCCCAGGAAAAAGCGTTCAATGTTCCGCTCTCCGCTTCCGACTCCCCCGTCAGCCTTTTCCCACATCTCATCTCTATCCCAGGAACGTCATGAGGGAGCGTCTTTCCTTCATGCAGCTGTCTCTGTAGAGAGTAACTGTACAGGACACCACAGCAAGGACACACATGGAACAATACCCACCAGCCAAGCCAAACACGCCAAGGGTTAACAGCTCCTTCGTATTTAAGGTACATTTTTCAGGAGTTTTACAATTGCATTTACTGCCCCTATAAGAATTTACACATTCACACACGTAATACACACACACAAATATTCAATTCTGCGACTCAAGGGTAAAACCAGGCCAGCGTAGAATGATCTAATCTGAATGGTGCTCTTGATGCTATGATATACCATTCCAGGGCTGCTATTACACAGAGTTAAGGAGGTGATGATGGCCATTATACATGTCTGATTATAGGGAGATCGGGGATGTTTCGTATGATCTACACACAGCATTAATCACAGGTGAGAGAGTATGATCAGCTCCTTTAATGACCCTGTAAAAGTGGCACACAACAAACACACGGTCTAAACCTCCCTCACTTCCCTTACTAGAGACTGGTTTCCTCCAGACAGGTTTGCTCCTGCCTAGGGAGTTTTTCCTGACCACTCATTTCTACTTGATCTATAGGGGTTTCGGCCGGGATTGCTGTTAAAACAATTTGGAACATGTATTAAAATGCTCAATATGAATAAAATATGACAAATGCATCTACTCCTGTTTCTCAGTGACAGAGAAGATGTCTGAAGATCCTCAGAGAGAGAGAGAGATGGAGGAATGGAGGGGGTATGGGGGAAGGGGGGTACTGGAGCAAATCTAGCAGAGGGAGGTGAGCAGCCTGCCTCCTAACCCTCCCTCCCTCCACCAGCCTGCCTACCCTCCCTATACAGATTGAAGTCTTGCGAAGAAAATAAACTTTATTGCCTGGAAAGAGGGGGAAAAGCATGTAAAAAGCATTAAAGCGATGGAGGTGAACAATTAGACAGATGGCCAGGTTTCAGAAGGAGAAAAGGGGGAAAAGGAGAGAGGCAGAAAGAGCAAGAGAGAACATGCGGACGCAATTGTTCAGGGGTTTAACGAGGAGGCTGACAAGTCGTGGTCTCCTGAAGGGCGTTGAGGAAGTGAGAGACAGTGAAGCTGCTCTGGTAACACTAACGCTGACTAGGCTACACCAGGGGACGCTAGTGGACTGGTGACATGGCTACTGGCTACATACCACCTTGGACTTCTGTCAGATACTAACTCTGACTTTGGTGAAATACAAATTCTGGTTAAATTCTCAGACTTTGAAAGTATTATTCCATTGACTGGCTGAATACTAAAAACAGAATCATAAAGTCAATGCATCACCTTCCACTCAGGTTTTGGGTGGATTTGGGAGCAGACTGAGCAAGATGGTCTGGGGTCTTTCTGTCATCTGTCTGTCTGTCGGCAAAAACAGCCACATGGTGGGGACTCAAAGCACAAGGTCACCATGATGACAACACAAGCTTCAGATCCCACTCCCTCCCCCTGCCCCCACACCGCCCCACCCATCACCCCCAGAGAACAGCTGTCTGTAACATCACTGTGACCTTTCTGACTTTCACCACAGACAGAGAGAGAGAGAGAGAGAGAGAGAGAGAGAGAGAGAGAGAGAGAGAGAGAGAGAGAGAGAGAGAGAGAGAGAGAGAGAGAGAGAGAGAGAGAGAGAGAGAGAGAGAGAGAGAGAGAGAGAGAGAGAGAGAGAGAGAGTTGGGAGACGGGGAGGAGTGAGAAAGAAAAGAGCTAGAGAGATACAGAAAGAGGGAGATCGGGGAGGAAAGAGCAAGAAAGGGGATGGGGGAAATACACTAAAATATAACAAGAGGATGACGGGATCCTTTCTCTCTTATAAAATATAACCACACACCCTCCTGCATTACACAGATGAGTAGAGAAGGAAAGTAAAGTCAGACAGGTACCACACACCTGAGACAAATGACACAGGTACCACACACCTGAGACAAATGACACAGGTACCACACACCTGAGACAAATGACACAGGTACCACACACCTGAGACAAATGATACAGGTACCACACACCTGAGACAAATGACACAGGTACCACACACCTGAGACAAATGACACAGGTACCACACACCTCCTCCCAAGTGTATTGAGAGATGCATAGAAATTTAAGAGACAGAGGGAGAGAGGAAAGCGAGAGGAAAGAGGGTGGCGGCTGTAATATCATTCTAAACTTGGCCATCCAATCCAATCAAATTAAGAGGTATGAGGGGACCGAGCCCCTTCCTGTTCAATAAGACACTAGACCACTCTACTGTCCCCTTCCACACACACACACACACACACACACACACACACACACACACACACACACACACACACACACACACACACACACACACACACACACACACACACACACACACACACACACACACACACACCACTGACCCCTTTAATAGTGTTGAAGCCAGCCCTAATGGAGCTAGAAGAGTGGAACGGCCAAATAATGCACTGGGTTAATGCACTAGCTCCCTCTCACCCCCCTCACCCATACTGCCCCTCTCACCTCACCTGCCCCCGCCAACCACCTCCCACAGGACTGAGGACACTTACGAGATCAAACCCCCCCCCCCCCCCCCCACTCAACCCAACCTATCAGGAGTAACGGAGAAAAGGATACAGACGGGGGATGAGGAGAAATATAGGGAGATATAGAGAAAGGGAGATGGAGCGGGATTATATAATCATCATAACAAAGTAGTTCTAACATTTTATTAGCAGTTTATATGCATACAGGCAAACTCTCAGTAACAATTGTAATGTTGTGTGTTAATAATGTTAACAGAAAGTAAAATTATACCAAGTTCTATGTGTGAAAGTGAGTGAGCAGAGAAGTCCCCATGTGAAAAGGGCACCTTATAAAAGCAATTAAGAGAGCTGGCTTTGAACAGCTCAGTCAGCCACAGCCTGAGACTAGAACAGGCCTGACTGGAGGGAAGAGAACAAAACAGAATAAAACCTTCATGACCTTGTCCTGACCACTCCACTTGGTCATCAGCTTTTAAGACTGTATTTGATCAGAGATATACTGAACAAAAATATAAAACGCAACATGTAACAATTTCAAAGATGTTACTGAGTTACAGTTCAAGTAAGAAAATCTGACAATTGAAATAAATTCATGAGGCTCTGATCTATGGATTTCACATTAAATCAAATTAAATTGTATTTGTCACTGTTACGTTCCCCAGTTTCTGTGTTGTTGTGGGTTTGTATGTGTTGGTGTGTATTTCAGGACATGGCTTCCTGAAGTCCAAAGCAGCTGATTGGTCGGCCCTAGTGCAGATTGGAGCTCTGACCCCGCCCTCTCATCAGGAGAACAGCTGTTTTCAATTACCGACTCCTGCAGCTTTAAAAGCCAGTGTTCCTTTGTTAGAAAGAGAGAGCTTCTTGGTATGTCCTGTGTTATGTTGTTGGTCTGATTGAATTTTTGTGAAGCATTTTGTAGCCGGTCCTGCTGACGTTTGTGTATGCCAAAGGACTGTGTTTTTGATTAGTGAAATTGTTCACTTTAAGTTTGTATTATTCTGTTTCATTTGTTCCCAGGGGGGAAGGGGAAGGGACCTTGGGAGTGCTTAGGCAAGAGGCCTGTGGGCATACATATACCCGTAGTGTGTACTCTGTCTATGCACACTAGGTAAGACCTGGGTGGACCACCCCCTGTATTTTGGTTAGTGTGCCAGTTGGTGCTAGTTAGGTAGGAGAGGGGCTCTTTAACTTTCTTTGCTTTGGTTCCATCCAGCCCCTTTTCCCCAAATTACCGTATGAAGGAAATAAATTCCCTGTAGATGGTAATGTTCTCTGTCATCCTTACCCACACCTGCAGTCACATACCTCTTTCACTCCACGGGGAGTTGAGTGTAGCAGGGTGTTGCGTTCCCTCCAAGAGGTGTGCGTAACAGTCACATGTGCCGAATACAACAGGTTAAAGTGAAATGCTTACTTACAAGCCCTTAGCCAACAATGCAGTCAAGAAAAATACAAAAATAAAAAAAATAATTAAAGAGCAGCAGTAAAGTAACAATAGTGAGGCTATATACAGGGGGTACCGGTTAGTTGAGGTAATATGTACATGTAGGTAGAGTTATTAAAGTGACTATGCATAGATAATAACAGAGTAGCAGCAGCGTGAGGGGGGGGGGGCAATGCAAATAGTCTGGGTAGCCATTTGATTAGATGTTCAGGAGTCTTATGGCTTGGGGGTAGAAGCGGTTTAGAAGCCTCTTGGACCTAGACTTGGCGCTCCGGTACTGCTTGACTAGGGTGGTTGGAGTCTTTGACAATTTTTAGGGCCTTCCTCTGACACCGCCTGGTATATAGGTCCTGGATGGCAGGAAGCTTGGCCCCAGTGATGTACTGGGCCGTACGCACTACCCTCTGTAGTGCCTTGCTGTCGGAAGCCGAGCAGTTGCCATACCACATTACTGGGGAAACAGTTATGCATCTGTTATAGATACCTTTAAAAAAAGTAGGGGCATGGATCAGAAAACCAGTCAGTATCTGGTGTGACCACCATTTGCCTCATGCAGCACGACACATCTTCACATAGTTGATTAGGCTGGTGATTATGGCCTGTGGAATGTTGTCCCTCTCCTCTTCAATGGCTGTGTGAAGTTGCTGGATATTGGCAGGAACTGGAACATGGTGTCGTACACGTCAATCCAGAGCATCATAAACATCAGCTCAATGGGTGACATTTCTGGTGAGTATACAGGCCTTGGAAGAACTGGGACATTTTCCTTTTCCAGGAATTGTGTACAGATCCTTGCGACATGAGGCAGTGTATTATCATGCTGAAAGATGAGGTGATGGCGGCGGATGAATGGCACAACAATGGGCCCCAGGATCTCGTTACAATATCTCCGTGCCTTCAAATTGCCATTGATTAAATGCAATAGTATTTGTTGTCATTAGCTATGCCTGCCTATACCATAACCCCATCGCCACCTTGGGGCACTCACAACGTTGACATCAGCAATCAGCCTACACGCTGTCTGCGGTTGAGGCCGGTTGGACGTACTGCCAAATTCTCTAAAACAACGTTGGAGGTGGCTTATGGTAGAGAAATGAATATTAAAATATCTGTCAACAACTTTGGTGGACATTGCATGCTCCCTCACAACTTGAGACATCTGTGGGATTGTGTTGTGTAACAAAACTGCACATTTTAGAGTGGCCTTTTATTGTCCCCAGCACAAGGTGCTCCTGTGTAAAGATCATGCTGTTTTATTCAGCTTCTTGATATGCCACACCTGTCAGGTGGATGGATTATCTTGGCGAAATAGAAATGCTCACTAACAGAAATGTAAACACATTTCTGCACAACATTTGAGAGAAATAAGCTTTTAGTGCGTATGAAACATTTCTGGGATATTTTATTTCAGCACATGAAACAATTTAAATGTTGCGTTTAAAATTTGTGTTCAGTGTATATATTTGGGGTAGAAAGAGAAAAGGGGAAAGAGGGAAACGGCAGCATGAACTGGTCATAAATCATCCTGTCAGAAATGTGACATTCCTTCATAAATACCCACCAATCTCCTCTCCACCTGGTTGAGTCACACAGGCATACATACGAACGCACACACACAGATACACACACACCTCCACCTGGCTGTGTCTCTACTTAGGATCTGAGTCTAAGTACGGAGCTCCCTTTCTCAATTACACACACACACACACACACACACACACACACACACACACACACACACACACACACACACACACACACACACACACACACACACACACACACACACACACACACACACACACACACACACACACACACACACCACAATTAATAGTGAGGCCAGTCTCTGGTAGGAAGGGAAAAGTGCCTGTTCAGCACATACAGGCAGAATCTGCAATTTCCTCCAGTTAAGTCTGTATTAAATTGATTTCTTCTCTGTCTGACACAGACAGGGTTTTCCCCCCTAATGAAAGCAGGGTAATCTACAGGTTTTCCCTTTCCTGAAATCAAGTTACAAATCAAGCGACTGTTGAGCTGATATGGGAAAGGTGAGGGAAGGACACGGGATGATTTTCCAGATGAGGAACATGGAGAATGAGGCACATATTGTACGACCTGATACTTTCAACACTGGAGAGCAGCTCACACACACAGAAACACGCAGAGGCAGTATTTCTATTCCATGTATTTGAAAGATGTATTTAATTACATTTTAATTTCTTTTGAGTATTTTGTAATTTGTGTTTCACTGGCCTAAACTACAATCCAATTTATTTTGTCTAGCATCAGGGCTAGACAGGGTCCTGTTGGTAAACCCTGCAATTATGACTGTAATTAAACACATTCATTAATTAAAGCTTCAATGTGTTAATTCAGTGGTGTGAACTGTGCTCAGAGAGACGAGGGAGAGTGAAGGTGAGAGAGAGATAATAGAAAGACAGGAAGAAAGAGAAAAGGGACGAGTTAGATATAGAAAATAAATATTTCCTATTTCTCTCTGACATGGAAGTTAAGTGGTGTGAGCAGTGTGTGTTTTACTGGTGTCTGTTCCTGTGATTACAGCTCCTAGTCTGGTGAATAATCACCACTATATACCAGGCCTAGGCTAGTCTACTAGGAGATGACATACGACCGCATTATAGTTGTTTCAGTCACTTTAACAAGAGAACAGGCCTTCGGAGAGGACACTAAGAGAAAGATACATCAGGACTGAGAGATGCTATTAGTATGTCTTAGAATAGACAGAAGTGTTACTGTCTCTCTGGACAGAGGAGGGAATGGAGGTCTGAGTAGAGAGAGGTCTTTTGGAGAGACCTCTGTGTTTCTTTATCCTCTAGCAAAACATAAAGTACAGCACAAGAAAGAAAGACAGAGAGAGATGGGAAATGAAGAGAACAGAGAGGTCATCATAATTGCAGCGTTTGCTTTCCAGATGAAGACGGGGCAGGGCCATGGGGCCTCAGGCACAGATCACGCGCACAGATGCCCTTTGCTCCTCTTCTATTCCTCCTTCTACTCCCTCTCTCATATTCCTCCTTCTCCTCCCTCTCTCATATTCCTCCTTCTCCTCCCTCTCTCATATTCCTCCTTCTCCTCCCTCTCATATTCCTCCTTCTCCTCCCTCTCTCATATCCCTCCTCCTTCTCCTCCCTCTCATATTCCTCCTTCTCCTCCCTCTCATATTCCTCCTTCTCCTCCCGCTCTCATATTCCTCCTTCTCCTCCCTCTCTCATATTCCTCATTCTCCTCCCTCTCTCATATTCCTCCTTCTCCTCCCTCTCTCATATTCCTCCTTCTCCTGCCTCTCTCATATTTCTCATTCTCCTCCCTCTCTCATATTCCTCATTCTCCTCCCTCTCTCATATTCCTCCTTCTCCTCCCTCTCTCATATTCCTCCTTCTCCTCCCTCTCTCATATTCCTCCTTCTCCTCCCTCTCATATTCCTCCCTTTCCTCCCTCTCATATTCCTCCTTCTCCTCCCTCTCTCATATTCCTCCTTCTCATCCCTCTCTCATATTCCTCCTTCTCCTCCCTCTCTCATATTCCTCCTTCTCCTCCCTCTCTCATATTCCTCCTTCTCCTCCCTCTCTCATATTCCACCTTCTCCTCCCTCTCTCATATTCCTCCTTCTTCTCCCTCTCTCATATTCCTCCTTCTCCTCCCTCTCTCATATTCCTCCTTCTCCTCCCTCTCTCATATTCCACCTTCTCCTCCCTCTCTCATATTCCTCCTTCTCCTCCCTCTCTCATATTCCACCTTCTCCTCCCTCTCTCATATTCCTCCTTCTCCTCCCTCTCTCATATTCCTTCTTCTCCTCCCTCTCTCATATTCCACCTTCTCCTCCCTCTCTCATATTCCTCCTTCTCCTCCCTCTCTCATATTCCACCTTCTCCTCCCTCTCTCATATTCCTCCTTCTCCTCCCTCTCTCATATTCCTCCTTCTCCTCCCTCTCTCATATTCCACCTTCTCCTCCCTCTCTCATATTCCTCCTTCTCCTCCCTCTCTCATATTCCACCTTCTCCTCCCTCTCTCATATTCCTCCTTCTCCTCCCTCTCTCATATTCCTCCTTCTCCTCCCTCTCTCATATTCCACCTTCTCCTCCCTCTCTCATATTCCTCCTTCTCCTCCCTCTCTCATATTCCTCCTTCTCCTCCCTCTCTCATATTCCTCCTTCTCCTCCCTCTCTCATATTCCACCTTCTCCTCCCTCTCTCATATTCCTCCTTCTCCTCCCTCTCTCATATTCCACCTTCTCCTCACTCTCTCATATTCCTCCTTCTCCTCCCTCTCTCATATTCCTCCTTCTCCTCCCTCTCTCATATTCCACCTTCTCCTCCCTCTCTCATATTCCTCCTTCTCCTCCCTCTCTCATATTCCTCCTTCTCCTCCCTCTCTCATATTCCACCTTCTCCTCCCTCTCTCATATTCCTCCTTCTCCTCCCTCTCTCATATTCCACCTTCTCCTCCCTCTCTCATATTCCTCCTTCTCCTCCCTCTCTCATATTCCTCCTTCTCCTCCCTCTCTCATATTCCACCTTCTCCTCCCTCTCTCATATTCCTCCTTCTCCTCCCTCTCTCATATTCCTCCTTCTCCTCCCTCTCTCATATTCCTCTTTCTACTACAGTGCAGCATAAGATTTGCATCAGAAAGTGACAGAGATTTAAATAAGGTGCCGTTGTCATACAGACATCCCGACTGACTCTTTTCTCTCCTCATCTCTCTACTCTCCTTTCATCCTCCTCTCCCCACAGCCCTCTTATCCCTCCATCTCTCTCTCCCTCCTTTTCCCCTCTCCTCCCTTTTATCCTTCTCCCTCCCCTTTCCGCAAGATATGCCGACGGTGCAGGTTTTCCCGGCGTGCGTGTCTTCTGTGTTACCAATACTCTAACAACCAGGGTCTTAATGTGATCCATATTGCTCTGTAATATCCACATCTCACAATAAACACTAGCAATCACATATTCACACCAAGCTTATTTTGCAATTCTGTAGAGAGCTTTGGTGATGGGGTGGCGGACGGCACACACAGCTTTAGATGCTGATTATGTCTGGGCTAGATAACAAAGAAGTCACAAACTACAAGACCCCACTTCACTTTACTCACACAACTTTCTATTTGTGAGTGTCAGCAAATAAGCTCACTTTCTGAAGATACAAAATAATGCGTTCTTTTCAAGTGCTCTTTTGCCGCATGATTGCTTTGTTCCGAATTAGTGGGTTGCTATATCTTTTTGTACCTCTTTCGAAAGATGCGGCCAATACGCTTTGTCATCTCAGTAACTTAAGGGCTGGCAATCTAACACAAACACACACACGCTCGCACACACAGATGATAAATGAAGTCCCTTTGATTTAGTTTATTCCTCTGCTTTGCGTGTGCATCATAAAAACACAAGTGTAGCATAATTGAATAAGAAAAGGATCCGGCCATTATGATGCATGGAGGTCTTTGATCTGAATAATGTAATAATTTATATTTTAATGAGGGAATGTTCTCAGAAGGGTTCTGGAACCACTTTCATTAAACTCTTTTGTTTAGGAACGTTCTAAACTAAACTGCTAAGTGCTTTCCATTGTCACAAGGGTTTAGCCTGGAAATAACATTTTAAAAGTGTTATTTTTTTCTCAATCTCTCGCTCGCTCTCACTTTGGGTTAAACAATCTTACTTTATTTCCTTACCTGATTTAGTGCCATTGCAGCTCAATACCTGATTGTGCTATATAGAGTTTTTATTAAAAGTATTCTCCTCATGTATCTCCTCTCTCCTGGTCGTGAACCACAGAGGAGCTCATGGAACAATGTAATATATGCGTCACATGACCCAGGCGAAGGTCAGGGGTCAGGCAGCCCCAGACTGTCAGTGGACCAGAGTATGAGAGAGAACAAGCCATGCCTCGTCAACAATTTGTGTTATTGTTTTAATTCATGCACCCTCATTCAATTTACCTTGCCTGGGAACAGAGGGACAAGCGAATGAACAAATGACAGGCAGGGGGTAGAGGCTACGAGCGGTGAGAGGCAGACGGACACCTCGTCCCTCCATCTCACTATCCCTCCATCTCTCTCTCCTCAGTAGAGGTGTAATTACATTAAAAGGGCCTATTATTTCCCAGTATGGTGCGTTGCGTTGCAGAGTTGGATAGGCCTGTCTATGGTCTTGCATCTAAATGTAATCAGGCTCCGTGTTAATTGAGTTGGACTGGGCCGCGCGCCATGAATTGACTAACAATACCCAGAGAGAGAGGGGGGGACAGACAGACAAACAGACAGAGAGAGAGAGAGGGACAGACAGAGAGAGAGGGGGGGGGGGAGACAGACAGAGAGAGAGAGAGGGACAGACATAGAGGGGGGGAGAGACAGACAGAGAGAGAGGGGGGGAGACAGACAGAGAGAGAGAGAGAGAGAGAGAGAGGGGGGGAGACAGACAGAGAGAGAGAGGGGGGGAGACAGACAGAGAGAGAGAGAGAGAGAGAGAGGGAGACAGACAGAGAGAGAGAGAGAGAGAGAGAGAGAGGGGGAGAGACAGAGAGAGGGGGGGAGAGACAGACAGAGAGAGAGAGAGAGGGGGGAGAGACAGACAGAGAGAGAGGGGGGGGAGACAGACAGACAGACAGACAGACAGACAGACAGACAGACAGACAGACAGACAGACAGACAGACAGACAGACAGACAGACAGACAGACAGACAGACAGACAGACAGACAGATTGTGTAAAGGTATTCCTGCATCTTGATCTGTAAGATCTGAAACAAAGTATTCCTAAAATGTTGAACTCTACCCTAAATTATTTTTCAAATGTCCTTTGCTACTGTATAATGAAAGCCATGTAAGATCGGGTATCATTTTCAATGTTTTACAAATTAATTAACAAATTAATAAAAAATGTAACGCTGAAAATCTCTTGTGTCATTAAGTACTCAACCCCTTTGTTATGGCAACCCTAAATAAGTTCAGGAGTAAAAAAAAGTAAAATACACTATATATACAAAACTATGTGGACACCCCCTTTAAATTAGTGGATTTTACTATTTCAGCTACATCCGTTGCTGACAGGTATATAGAACCCGAGTGACTTTCAACGTGGCACCATCATAGGATGCCACCTTTCCAACAAGTCAGTTTGTCAAATTTCTGCCCTGCTAGAGGAGCAACAACGGCTCAGCTGCGAAGTGGTAGGCCACACAAGTTCACAGAACGGTGCTGAAGCGTGTAGCGTGTAAAAATGGTCTGTCCTCGGTTGCAATACACTACAAAGTTCCAAACTGCCTGTGGAAGCAAAATCAGCACAATAACTGTTCGTCGGGAGCTTCATTAAAATGTTTTTCTAATGCCGAGCTGCCGCACACAAGCCTAAGGAAACACGTTCTCTGGATTGATGAATCCTGCTTCACCATCTGGCAGTCCGATGGACGAATGGATGCCAGGAGAACGCTACCTGCCCGAATGCATAGTGCCAACTATAAAGTTTGGTGGAGGAGGAATAATTGTCTGGGGCTGTTTTTCATGGTTTGGGCTAGGCCCCTTAGTCCAGTGAAGGGAAATCTTAACGCTACAGCATACGACGATTCTGTGCTTCCAACTTTATGTCACCAGTTTGGGGAAGGCCCTTTCCTGTTTCAGCATGACAATGCCCCCGTGCATAAAGCGAGGTCCATACAGAAATGGTTTGTCGAGATTGGTGTGGAAGAACTTGACTGGCTGCACAGAGCCCTGATCTCAACCCCATTGAACACCTTTGGGATGAATTAGAAAGCCGGCTGCTAGCCAGGCCTAATTACCCAACATCACTAATGCTCTTGTGGCTGAATGGAAGCAAGTCCCTGCAGCAATGTTCAAACATCTAGTGGAAAGCCTTCCCAGAAGAGTGGAGGCTGTTATAGCAGCAAAGGGTGACCAATTCCATATTAACGCCCATACTTTTGGAATGAGATGTTCGACGATCAGGTGTCCATATACTTTTGGTCATGTAGTGTAAGTTTCATAGACTCACACAGTGAGCAATAATAGTGTTTCACATTTTTTTCATGACTACTTCATCTCTGTACCCCACACATACAAGTATCTGTAAGGTCCCTCGGTTGAGCAGTGAATTTCAAACACAGTTTCAACCACAAATACCTGGGAGGTTTTCCAATGTCTCGCAAAGGGCAACTATTGGTAGATGGGTACATTTATAAAAGCAGACATTGAATGTCGCTTTGAGCATGGTGAAGTTATTAATTACACTTTGGATAGTGTATCAATACACCCAGTCACTACAAAGATACAGGTGACCTTCCTAACTCAGTTGCCGGAGAGGAAGGAAACCGCTCAGGGATTTCACCATGAGGCCAGTGGAGACTTTAAAACAGTTACAGGGTTTAATGGCTGTGATAGGAGAAAACTGAGGATGGTTTAACATTGTAGTTACTCCACAATACTAATCTAAATGACAAAGTGAAAATACAAATATTCCAAAACATGTATCCTGTTTGCAACAAGGCACTAAATTCATACTGCAAAAAATGTGGCAAAGCAATTACATTTTTGTCCTGAATACAAAGTGTTATGTTTGAGGCAAATACAACACATTACTGAGTACCACTCTCCAGTATTTTGTATAGATCGTTAACTTCTCTAGAATAGGGGGCAGCATTTTCACTTTGGATGAATAGCGTGCCCAGAGTGAACTGCTTCCTACTCTGTCCCAGATGCTAATATATGCATATTATTATTACTATTGGATGGAAAACACTCTGAAGTTTCTACTGTTTGAATGATGTCTGTGAGTATAACAGAACTCATATGGGAGGCAAATCCTTGAGAAAAAATCCAAACAGGAAGTGAGAATTCTGAGGCTGGTCGATTTTCAACTCATCGCCTATTCAAATCCCAGTAAGATATGGATCTGTTTGCACTTCCTACGCCTTCCACTAGATGTCAACAGTCTGTAGAACGTTGAATGAAGCCTCTACTGTGATGTGGGGCCGGATGGGAGGTGTTTCAGTCAGTGGTCTGGCAGAGAGCCAGTTCCTGGTCATGCGCATTCCACATGATATCGCCTTGCGTTCCATTACTTCTGTAGACACAAAGGAATTCTCCGGTTGGAACGTTATTGAATATTTATGATAACAACATCCTGAAGATTGATTCTCTACTTAGTTTGACAAGTTTATTTGACCTGTAATATAACTTTTTGAAGTTTTTGTCCGACGTTCGCCTGGACCTGCGCGAGCGTTTGGACATGTGTACTAAACGTGCTAGCAAAAGTAGCTACTTGGACATAATTAATGGACATTATCGAACAAAACAACAATTTATTGTGGAACTAGGATTCCTGGGAGTGCATTCTGATGAAGATCATCAAAGGTAAGGGAATATTTATGATGTAATTTGGTATTTCTGTTGACTCCAACATGGCGGAGAAATGTTTTTTATATCTGAGCGCCGTCTCAGATTATTGCATGGTTTGCTTTTTCTGTAAAGTTTTTTTGAAATCTGACACAGCGGTTGCATTAAGAACAAGTGTATCTTTAATTCTATGTAAAACATGTATCTTTCATCAAAGTTTATGATGAGTATTTCTGTTATTTGACTTGGCTCTGCAATTTCTCCGGATATTTTGGAGGCATTTCTGAACATGGCGCCAATGTAAACCGAGATTTGTGGATATAAATATGCACATTATCGAACAAAACATAAATGTATTGTGTAACATGATGTCCTATGAGTGTCATCTGATGAAGATCATCAAAGGTTAGTGATTAATTTTATCTCTATTTCTGCTTTTTGTGACTCCTATCTTTGGCTGGGAAAATGGCTGTGTTTTTCTGTGGCTATGTACTGACCTAACATAATCGTTTGGTGTGCTTTCGCCGTAAATACTTTTTGAAATCAGACATGTCGGCTGGATTCACAACATGTGTAGCTTTAATTTGGTGTATTTCATGAAAGATTGATTTTTTATAGTAATTTATTTGAATTTGGCGCGCTGCATTTTTACTGGCTTTTGGCCAAGTGGGACGTTAGCGTCCCACATACCCTAGAGAGGTTAACAAAAAATTACAATTAAATCTATTTTAATCACACTTTGGAACACAACAATATGTGGAAAAAGTCAAGGGGTGTGAATACTTTCTGAAAGCTCTGTAGTTCTTAACCAGATACAGAACTGATCTTCCCAACCACAATCGAACCAAAAGAACACCCCCAAGGAAAGCACTAACACACACCTCTCGTCACTGTTGTAGTATACAGCACCACAATGGAAAACATTTCTGACTTGATTGTCATCGTCGATGATTCCTATTGTGCATGTTCTTTGTTACGTAGAGTTTTTTTTCTATCCATATAATCTCTACTAAATTGGTCTCCTCTTAGCAGCGTCCTGTACTAGTGGAAACAACAGTTCTTTCCTCATTAACTTGTAGGTAGAGATGCTCCGTAGCATGAAATTACCCGTGAGCCTCCCTCTCCAAATAACCCAGTTTGCAAACAAATGATCCGAGCAGACGCAGTAAAAGGCAGATGATTAAAATAATAGGAGGGATTTAAAATTGCCTCCACAGAACAATTCAGCAAAGGACTGCACAATTACTCCTTCTACTTCTCCCCTGTTCATTCCACCTCTCCTCCACTGTCCTCCCTCACTTCACGGTGTCCATTTGTTTAGACGGATATAGAAAGGGTGTAAAGAATGGGGTGGCAGGTAGCCTAGGGGTTAAGAGCTTTGGGCCAGTAACCGAAAGGTCATTGGTTCGAATCCCTGTGTCGACTAGGTGAAAAATCTATTGATGTTTCCTTGAGCAAGGAACTCACTCTGGATAAGAGCATCTGCTAAAATGTTAAAAGTATGAGATGTACTTCTGCTAGACGTCACCTTTTAGGTTGCGCTGCTTTAAGTGCCAACTCATATTGGCACTTAAATCTATTCCTATATAATACTCTGGTCAACACTTATTATACCACCATGAGACTCTCTACCCTTCTCTCTCAGCCCCTAAATATGTGGTAAATTACAGAAGGATGGAGGGACAAGAAGGAGGAGGAAAGGTGTTGCCAGTGTTCTCAGTTCTACATTATCTCTGAGTTATAGTCACCATTTGCATGTCAAACAGCCTCTGTGGAGGGCTGGCCACCGTGGTACCACCCCCAGCACAATCAGGGAGATTTACCGAGCCTCACGGCCCACCTTGGGCATCTCCGGATGGGGCAGACAGCCCATTCCTAGCCCCTGGTCTCACTAGGGGCCCTCTGGGCCTCATCCAGGAGCTGGGGAATGGCAGCACTTAACAAGACTGAGGAAGACCAAAATAGAGAAGCATCGAGCAGATGAAAAAAAACTGAGGGCAGAACAAAGCATCTGTCTGGTGATAAAGGATGATCCACAATAACAGTGTCTGCATATTGTTTCTGCTGGGTTGATGTCTTATTATACCATAATAGAAGAACAGGTATGAACTTCTGACCCTGTGAGAGGATGGTTCATTTCAGTGTCAATGGGGACATCGTCCCTCCGCTCCTCAGGAGCAAATGCAATGACTTCACCCCGTAAAGCTGCTCCACACACCTTATGCAGCTGTGTAACAGAGAGCGTTATGTAGTATCATTTGCAGATAGTTAATTGCTCACCTGAGAGGTCTCTGTCCTGTTAATGCTGTCTCATGGCTGAACTCTGCCAGGGTAACACACACACGCACACACACACACACACACACACACACACACACACACACACACACACTCTCTCTGCCGTATTGATATTGTGACGCCAGCATCTGTTCACCTCCTCGTTACTGCTTAGCCCACAGCACGGCCTCCTATCTGACTGACTGACTGTGTGTGTGTGTGTGTGTGTGTGTGTGTGTGTGTGTGTGTGTGTGTGTGTGTGTGTGTGTGTGTGTGTGTGTGTGTGTGTGTGTGTGTGTGTGTGTGTGTGTGTGTGTGTGTGTGTACACATCAGGGACAGACAGAAGTCACAGCACACAGGAGAGGCCAGGGAAGAGAGGCGACTAATAGAGATATCTACCATAACACCGACACACCAGGGGCCTAATCAACTGTACTGTACAGGCCACTTACATCTACCACCAGTTTCTCTATGTATTTTCCTCTCTGCCTCTCTCTGCCTCTCTCTCTCTCATAAAGTAGAGTGTTTACCAACAAACAAACAGAATTATTGAGTTTAAGAGGGATATAAACAAAGAGAGAGCAAGCGAGAGAGAGAGACAGAGAGAGAGTTGGGTTTCTGTTTTCAGGATCAGATATGAGTGTAGAAAGTGTGCTGTGGGTAACATTAATCAAAGTGTTCACCCAGTGGGTAACCATATGGCCGAGCAGCACGCCAACACAGCAAACCTGCTGATCCCAGGTAACACAGCACTATTACCTCTACTGGATGCACTGGAGGAGGGAGGAGAGGACGGGGGGAGCGAACGGAGGAATCAAACCCAGGTGATGAATGAGGTGGACTCCAGGGCCTCAAGAAGATCATGTGGTGAGAGAGAAGGATGAGAAGGAGAAGGGACAGAGGAGGAAGAGAAGAGAGAGGGGCACCGGTCTTGTATCTGACCCCTTTTTCGTTTTCTTGCTAAATTTGCTTATTTGTCACTCTTAAAGCACATTTCCTTGGAGTTTAATCAATTATCAATACTGTTCATATTCCCCCATATTCAAACCATCCCAATCATACAAATATCTTGTCTCGAGCCATACTAATATCTTGAATAACTTTTGGGAGTTTCCTCCCTATCGGTGCATTTTCATTGAGCATTTTGGGCTGGTGCTTTATGACCCTGATGGGATTCTGTTAATGAGGAAGTGCACATGTCTTCAGGTCCTGTCTGGCCAGGTCTGCACTTCTTCTCTGGGCTTTATGATTAGGCCACGTAATGAACGCCATTCATCTTAGTCTTACACTGCTCACGCACATGGACACACACAGAGAAACACACACACACACACACACACACACACACACACACCCTGAAGCTAAATTACTAATATCCACCCTTTGACAAACGTTTGGCAATGATAAAAGACAAATGACAAATGGGCCATAATAAAGGTACATTTATGTCTACATTTCTGATACATGGGACAATAAATCTACAGGACAATAACTATTCAATGACTGCACTTGAGGCAACATTGGGTCAGCCTCACACTTATAGCCTGCTGAACCAATGTAATGTCAAAGCCGCTCCTCTCCTCCCTCCCTTTCAGGGATCGTTGACATTAACCTGGAGCACTGGTACATTATGTTCTCAGGGTTCACTTTGTTGCTCTCCACACGTCACGCCACAAAGCTTTATGGCACAGATCCATCAGTCACACACACACACACACACACACACAAACAAGCGATTTATGGGAGATGGAGTTTGCAGCTGATGGTTAGGCATCAGTCTTCCTGAGGACGACCTGTGGTCTGCCAGTCCGCCTCAGGATGTATAGATGAACCTCTTCATCGCCTCCACCCCTCCTCCCCTTTTCTCCCTCTGCTTCTCACCTCCTCCTTTCCTCCACTCTCTCCTTCTCTCTTTTATCAATGTGAGGACTTAATGAGTCATGATCTGAAACATATAGTTCTTACCTGAAGGAGACTTGGTAACAAAAAGGTTACAAGGCCGACTGCCACCCCTTCCCTGTTCTGCTCCACTTTTAGACCCCCAGCCTTATCCCACTCTGTTCACACACCCCATCCCACATCTCTCACACACACACACACACACACACACACACACACACACACACACACACACACACACACACACACACACACACACACACACACACACACACACACGGCAGGGTGTAAGCCCCCTTTGTTCTGGCTTTGTGTTATCCCAGTGAGGGAGCGTTAGCTGGTCATCCCTCATCAGGCCAGAGTTTATTTGGCCTAATTCATCATGACACTTTATTAATGGGCTGCAGGGACACACACACACAGTGTTATTTCAGCAAATGCATCATGACTCAGTATGGACAGCAGTGCCCTTCAGAGGGGAGATGAGTCACCAATTAACTCACTGTTCACTGCCATGCATATACAGGCGTTAAGAATGACAGAGGGGAAAAAAGGTCCCCCAAAACAGGTCTACTTTAGATTGTTGCCTGGTGTTCCAGGGTGAGAGTAGAGGGCAATGTTGGGGTCATAGGTCAACACCTATGTAGACATCTTTATGAGACATGGTTCCCCCGATGCCTCATTCATAAACAGAGTCTGAGTTAGAAGTTCATAGTTATAACACATAAGAGCTACACAGGGGAGTTGGTGGAGTTTCATCCACTAACAAAACACACACACCTCCCCGCTGGCACAAATAAAGCAATATTGCCCTGTGGTCCCCTGTAGACCTGGGCCCTAATAAAGGCTTACGGTCTGAAGGAAACAGATCTGACACCTCTGAGCCTCCCTCTGCGCGCACACACACACCCACTGACACACACACACACACACACACAGAGAGGAACTGACTGTGGTCACAGGTCGTGGCGTGCTGGGTAGTTTGTGTAATCTCTGTAGTCTAGTAGTGGAACAGAGCAGAGCAGAGCAGAGTTTAACCTGTAATATCTTCCCTGCTCCCATGCTGCCGCTTGTAGGGTTTTACTACAGGGGAAATTACACCTGTTCTCTGGTCTGAGACCAACACACACACACGTTTGGATTACAAAGCCAGGATACCAAGGCACACATCTCTCAAATATAAACACAAACAATCACTAAAACAATCACACACACACAAACAATCACAAAAACACACAATCACAAAAACACACAATCACAAAAACACACACACACACACCAGTAAAATACTAAATCCTGAACTGTGTGGGTGAGGTGTGTATGTGATCTGTAGCTGCATTTAGGCCCTGGCTGCCACAACATCACTGATCAACAGAACGTTTTATAGTGGTGCTTCACACTCCATTAAAACCCTGATTCTGCTCAAAAAATATGAGGCTCCCTGACGGCCATAACAGACTAACAGCCTGCACAGCTCTCATCTCCTCACAGGGTGACTGCAGGGTCACTGGAATACAGACGCTACTATGGTGCTACAGTACTTTGTTGTCATGGTTATGCAATACCACCGCAACCCCCAGCTATGGATCATACATATTCTGAAACAGATTTAGTGGATAAGAAATTGTGTGTTTAAGGTACACACACACACACACACACACACACACACACACACACGCTCACATTCACACACAACCGATGACAGATCTGCTATCTTAGTTTGATCACTCGGTGGTCACAGGAAATGCAAACTTGTAGTGTAAGTTTTAAAAGGAATTACAAACCTTAGAAGCCTATTTTAAAATGTCAGACTTGATTTGCCTTAACGAAAAATGTATCAACCCCTTTAAAAATGACCATTCCTTAGCATCCACAAAATAATTAGCATTTCCTGTTGCAGCAGGATTATGTTCCTGCTGTGAGAAACTGGTCAAATTAAGATCCGTACAAGCAGATACAGAGCTACTGTGTTAGAACAATACCTGAATGTTACAAGCAGTAAATCATGCTATGCACTGTACCATCATACATCACTTCTAGTAGAAATCTGCTGCTCTGAAACTCCTTTCACCTGGGCGTCAGGGTCAGTAGCCTAGCGGTTAGAGCATTGGGCCAGTAACCAAAAAGTCGCTGGTTTGAATCTCCGAGCCGACAAGGTGAAAACTAATCTGTCGATGTTCCCTTCAGCAAGGCACTTAACCCTACAGATGTAAGATCCTCATATAAAATCACTATTTTCTTGCTGACAAATTTCCTGCACAGCAGGAAATTCAAACTTGTAGTGTAGTCGAGTTTTAAAAAGGCTTCTTAAGTTTATAATTTCCACTCTGAAATTTCAGATTTCAGCCATTTCAGACTATAACCCACATAGTAATTCACATTTCCTGATGCTGCAAGATTATTTCCTGCTGTAAGATCCTACATCTGTAATTGCTCCTGTAAGTCGCTCTGGATAAGAGCGTCTGCTAAATGACTCAAATGTAAAACGTGTTATCTCCTAGTCAAACATCAGCTCAATGATCACATCAATACAAGACATAGAGAATATGTGTCATCAAATCACTGTGCATCAAAGTATCATAATAACGCATACATTTGTCACATGACACCAAGCACACCTCAACCCTGGTGTTGTCTATTTTAATCCCGCCCTCACCTTCCCCATGTTTTGATTTCTAGAGGTGTAAAAAAATATATATATTTTAATGTACTGTCGGCTGGCTAGGCCTCCCTAATGAATGTGGATTAGTGTGTACGGATGGTGAGTGTGCCTGCGTATGTGTGTTGGTGATTTTGTGACCCTGGATGTTTAAATACACACCCACACATCAGTTCACCCTGCCTTAACTACATACCTCAAATACCTCGTACCTCTGCACATTGACCTGCTACTACCTGTAGATATCTGCATTCTTGTGTCTTTTATTTGATTCCTGGTGTTACCATTTTATTTGTATTATTATTTTTAAACTCTGCAAAGTTGGGAAGGGCTCGTAAGCAAGCATTTCACGGTAAAGTCCACACCAGTTGTATTCAGCGCATGTGACAAATTGTAACGGCGTTCCTCCTCCTCTTCATCCGAAGAGGAGGAGCAGGGATTGAACCAAACTGCAGCGTTGTATTTAGACATAATGATTTATTAGACAAACGACGAAACACGAAATAACACTTTAGAAAACAAAATAACAAAACGAACTAAACAGACCTAAACTTACGAACTTACATGAAACGAAGAACACACGAACAGGAACAGACAAACCGAAACAGTCCCGTGTGGTAACATGTACTGACACGGAAGACAACCACCCACAAACAAACAATGTGACACCACCTACCTTAATATGATTCTCAATCAGAGGAGATGAAAACCACCTGCCTCTAATTGAGAACCATATTAGGTACCCATTAACCAACATAGAAACAGAAAACATAGACTGCCCACCCAAACTCACGTCCTGACCAACTAACACATACAAAAACTAACAGAAAACAGGTCAGGAACGTGACACAAATAACATTTGATTTGACACACACAGCCTATTTACCTCTATATCAAAACCCAGGGTAGAGGACAGAGAAGGGGATGGTGTCTGGAGCATCTCAGTGCTGGTAATAGGAGATGAGGAGAGACAACGTCAGACTGGATGGAGCTCACAGAGACAGTCAGTCACTATCCTAACATCAAACATCTCATTAGGTCTAATTACTGCTTGGAACACATGTAGACACATCATAGTGTTAGTCCTTGGTAGACCTTCAATGGTCTGTCCTGGGTCCTTAGATGAAGATAACGGACCTTGAAGATGTCTAAATAATATTGTTGTGGTGCAGTTAGATTTGAAATATGGCGTGGGTGTGTGACTTTCTCCATATTCCACAACACTACAATGGCACCTTGTTACCTACGTTGACTACAACAAAAGGCAGACAGACTGGCAGCCATAGCCAGGCTAAGCCCAACACCTCCTGGATTAAAGCAGTCTGTAGTTTTCTAAAGAAAGGCTGGATCTTTACTGCTCTGCTCTAGTCAGCACTAATAAAGACTGGCCCGACAGTTAAAAGCCTACTGATAAAAGCCTACTGTAGATGTGAGGAACCTTTCACCTAAGACGTCTTTAGGAGCACCCTCCCAGGGTGAGAAAGGAGGAAGACAGAGAGAACGAGCAAGGGAGAGAGACAGAGCACAGATGGAGAGAGAGTTTGAAGTCCTAATAGGGTTCAGACAACAAGGGCCAGGTGGTGTAATATCCATAACGTCTGAGCCATGCCCCACAGTGACAGCGTCAGTCATCTAAATCAACCAGACTCTCCCCATCTGACCCCTGGCTAGTGACCCATCACTCTAAAACACACACCTTCACGACAGGCCTAAAAAATACTGCATATCCAGCAAGATATTATTTGATTTATTCAAAATGATTCCTCTACGGCTCTTTCCATAGAACATTTTCCTATAGCTCAGTGTGGTCAGTGCAATTAAAACCCCGGCCCTCTCCTCTTCAGAAGACAGAGGGCCTTCTTACTAGACAGACGTAAGACGGCTAACTGTGCGTGCGCGTGACAACTATGCAGTCCAGTCTGCTCCTGTGTGGAGAGAGTGAGTGAAGAATGCCAGCGAGGCACTTTAAGGTTCATTTAGGCTCTCCTCTTCTCCCTGGCCACTCTATTAGCAGTCTGGAGAGAGGGATGTATGTCCCAAGCCAAGAGAAATGCATAATCAAGCATTTAAACAAACACCACAGTCTCTCGCTATGTCACACACACACACACACTCCCACGGACACACATATAGAACACACGCAAATACAGACACGTACTCAGCCACACACACAGTTATGTTTGTCCACACACACGATCATCCAAATGCCTTCTGTAAAACCCTCCATAATAGCTAGCCTGGATATAGTATACAGTATTATTATGCCCCTGTGTTATATCCTGCTGAAATCCCCTACAGAGTACGGAGGTAAGGCCAGTGTAGGTGAGTGAATGTGTGTGTCTGCTCTGAGGAGAGATCAGGGAAAGAAAGAGACCTGAGAGGACGAGGAGAGTTCTCTCATCTCATTTACATCACGCCACCCCAAGCCTCTCCTCTCCCTCTCTCCATCCCTGTCTCCACTAAACTAATGCATGGACGGGTGGGTGTTTATGGCTGAGCAGGAAGGGTAAACAGGAAGTAAATAAATTAAGCAAGAGATGCGAAAGTGTCCCTGGAGAACAGGAGACAAGCTACTAATATGTGAGGAAACAGACCAATTTGCAGCGCGTGTCGCTGTGGGAATAGAACAGAGGCCCATGAATGATTCTGCTCATGTAGCTGAGACGAGAGGAGAGGTGAGAGGAGGAGGGAGGACCGTGTGCTTTAACGTAAGGGGTGTTTATGGGGGTTTGAGGATCTGAAAGGGGGTTCTGGGCCTGCTTATGTAGGCCCATGTATATGCATCTAAAGCTACAGTAGACACAGTTATCCCTGTGTATGAATTATGAATGGACAACAAAATACATTTTCAAAGTGCTAAGAGGGCTGTTTAGAATAAAGTATAGTTTTTCTTCAATAATTTGATGATTCTAAAATGAGTAAAAAGACAACCTGCAAGCAAAAGCATAAGCTCAGTGTGTAAGACAAGATGAACAGAGAGAGAGCACAGGGGCCTGCTCACTGACCTGGGAAATGAGGTCCGATTTCCTCGCTACTTCTGGGAAGGAAAGGAGAAAAAATAAAGCGAAACGGAGGGGGTAGCGGGGGAACACAGGGGGAAGTCTTGAGCACTAACTAAAAAGAAAAGACAAAAAACAAATGGAGAGGGGCACAAGGAGAACAGAGGGGAGAGGTGACAGTCTTTGGAGTGCTAACTAAAAGAGAGGCATCCTGAGGCCCTGTGGGGTGGTGTGTGTGTGTGTGAGTGTGTGTCAAGGTCAGCATTTCATATGTGTCACTTCCTGTTGGTCAGTGCAGCAGGAGCGTTGCTTGGCACTAGGGACGCCAGCGGGTAAGACTGGCACAGGAGGTTACCACACTGGGACACACACACACACACACACATTTCTCTGCAAACTAGTTTGGGTCTAGTTGAGAGTAAAGTACATGACAGTATTTGTGGCATACACCGGCCTATAGCACGTGCATACTGTACATATACACTAATGACCACAGACATACAGGTATAACCTCACATGACCACATACAAGATCTCTCACACGCATACACACAGAAACAAACACACACTTTCCGGTAGAACTTTGAAGCTGTGTGTGAGGACTGGAGAGCTCTGCTTAGGCTTGGGCGATATTTAAACCGTATACTGGAGGTATTTTGAAATGCCGTCAGTATGATTTTCAATATTATTATGGTTTTTTTTTTTCATAGCGGCCCTTGTGTGCACATTCGGTAATAGTGTAAACCCCGGTATGGTACAGAAACGGTATGAAGATCTGGATACCACCCAACACTACTGCTAACGCACTCTCTCCTCTCTCTCCTCTCTCTCCTCTCCTCTCTCCTCTCTCCTCGTCTCTGTACCTCTCAATCTGCCTTCGTCTGTGGATGACTGACTTATGTTTGCATGCCTGCCTGGCTGAAGGGAAGCCTCTCACTGCACCTGCTCTGTAAAATGGACTACTTTTGCTCGGACAACACTAACAGCCTCAGTGACTAACTATTCTGTCTGTGTGCTTATTTTGTTGCCCGTCTCCCCGGCCCTGGCCGGTGTTAATGCGGTTGTTTGACATTGCAGGCAGAGGGCTTTCTTCTCCCAGCAGCCCCGGTGGACAGTAGGCTTTACCCTAATTGGTTCCTGAGCACAACCCTCCACAGCCGCCAACAGCCATGTTAATGCCCCGACACACACATGTACACACACACACCCGTCTGTAAAATACACTCTGTAAACAACAAGAACAGGACAATCAGTGGCTAGCTGACTAATTAACATCCTCACAAAACATCTCATTAGCATTTCCTACAGAGGGGAAGGAGAAAGTGTGTAAGTGACATTCTGCACAGCGGCCATGGGCCTTGGTAGGCCCACCAATCAGAGGGAGGTATCTCAGGGGAGTCCATTACGCCTCTCCATGGGGGGCGGCGGAACCAAAGATAAGCAGAATTTTAGAGGCAATCAGGAAAAAGAAATCAGTGGGCCAACGCAGTTTAACCAGCAGCTTAACCTGCTTTACTGTGAGTAGAATATCAGATTCTGTTTCAGAGGCACAGTGGTATGGAGCTGTATAGTTCACAGGAGATGAGTGGACAGTGCATCACCCAGTCAAGGTACAGACAAATGTCCCAGCTGCATTGCAGAATACTGAAGTGCAAAAACGGATTCCATTTTGATTGTTAGGATATCATGGCCTTCATCAGAATACTGTACGTCCCAAACTTTACAAAGAGAAGGACAATTCCACAAATCCGGTCTTCCAAGAATCAGTGGTGTGGGTGTGTTTGTAGGAATAGCAGAGAGAAGTGTGATTCCCTGAACAGGATATGACCCCTGACCTGTGTTCCAGCCTGTCTGTCCTTACCCCTGATATTATCCTTCTGTCACCTGACTGTTATACTCACTGTCAGGACCCCGCGGCCCAGCACTCATCACACAGCTACTACTAACACTACACTGGGCTTATGATAAAGTAGCCCATTATGAGCGAACAGAGAGAGAAAGAGAGAGTAGGGGGAGAAAAAGAGCAAAAGAGACAGAGAGAGACAGAGAGACAGAGAAAGAGACAGAGAGAGAGCCTCCTACTGTAATCTGTGTGGCAGTCCAGGCAGGTAGTGGGGAGGGGGTCAGGGGTCAGGTGCTATCGGGACAGCAGCTCAGCTCCTGCCAGCCTTGACTGAACTCAGGAAGTAGATTACCTTTTCATGACCTTTTGTCTAGAAGACCCCAAAATATATCCTCTTATCACAACGACCTTAGCGTGGGTGCATGGGAAGAGGAGGAGACATCCATCATAGGACAGATTAATCCTCCTCTCCATTCTTCTGCTCCATCTATTAATAATGTCGCCGGAGGGGAGAATTTGCTCCCAAGATTTATTCTGATATCGTGACTTTTATTCATTAACCTGCAATACGGGCCTTCCTTTTAGCAAGGAATATATATTTTACTGCAAATTCTCAGCACATTGACTGAGCTTGTTTAGACTCCAAGTACTCGTTGACCTATTCTAAAAATACTTTGTGAATGAGGGTTTTCGAACATATTAAATAAACATAAATGTGATGGTATACACTCCTCTCCATATGTATTTGATGTATTTGGACAATCATTTTTTACAATTATTTGGCTATATTCTCCAGAGTTGTAGATTTGAGATAGAATGTTTCATATTAGGCAACAGTACAGAAAGGCATCTTTAATTTGAGGGTATTTTCATAAATATTTGTTTTAACGTTTAGAAATGAAAGCACTTTATGCATCTAGTCCCCCCATTTGAAAGAAGTCAGAAGTATTTGGACAAATTCACTTATAGTGTATTAAAGTGGTCAAAGTTAAGCATTTGGTCCCCTAATTTGATACACTACAAGTGAATTAGTCCAAATCTGTTTTAGGAAGAGAGATCTGGGTTGAGTTGAAATGGCAGGTCTGTTAACATGGTCCAAGCACACCAAGACAATCGTGAATAAGGCACGACAAAAGCTATTCCCCCTCAGGAGACTGAAAAGATTTGGCATGGGTCCTCAGATCCTCAAAAGGTTTTACAGCTGCACCATCGAGAGCATCCTGACGGGTTGCATCACTGCCTGGTATGGCAACTGCTCGGCCTCCGACCGCAAGGCACAACAGAGGGTAGTGCGTACGACCCAGTACATCACCGGGGCCAAGCTTCCTGCCATCCAGGACCTCTATACCAGGCAGTGTCAGAGGAAGGCCCTAAAAATTGTCAAAGACTCCAGCCACCCTAGTCATAGACTGTTCTCTCTGCTACCGCACGGCAAGTGGTACCGGAAGTGGTACCGGAGCGCCAAGTCTAGGTCCAAGAGGCTTCTAAACAGCTTCTACCCCCAAGCCATAAGACTCCTGAACAGCTAATCAAATGGTTACCCAGACTATTTGCATTGCCCCCCCCCCCCCCCCACGTTGCTGCTACTCTGTTATTATCTATGTATAGCCACTTTAATAACTTTAACTGCATGTTCATAATTACCGACACCGGTGCCCCCCGCACATTGACACATTGACTCTGTACTGGTACCCCCTGTATATAGCCCCGTTATAGTTATTTACTGCTGCTCTTTAATTATTTATTAATTACATTTTCTTAAAACTGCATTGTTGGTTAAGGGCTTGTAAGTAAGCATTTCACTGTAAGGTCTACACCTGGTGCATGTGACAAATACAATTTGATTGACATCCTGCTATCAGTCTTTCGCTCTCTCTACTCAGCGCTCCCTCTCTCTTCTCAGTTTCTCTCACTATGCTCCCTCTCCCTCTTGTTCTGTCTCTCACTTTCTGCAATGAGCTCTCTCGCTCTTTCCCCACTCTTTCTCCCCCCCCCCTCTTGCTCCCCCCCTCCCCCCTCCCGGTAATCAACCCAGTACTAATGGCTTATTCTTTCTGCTCCAGCAGACACATCCCACTTGTTTATTTTCCTCCACTCGTAAATCTGGGGGTACGTCACAGGCGCTAAAATATTACCGCTATAATCTCAGGTAATTATCTCTCTCTCTAACAGCCATTCCATTGCAGAGTTTTCTGTAACTCTAGCTGATGTGGGATTCAAGGGTTTCCAGTTTTTGTACTGTATGTGCAGGTTAATAAAGCTCCAGCAGTGTGTACTGTATGTGCAGGTTAATAAAGCTCCAGCAGTGTGTACTGTATGTGCAGGTAAATAAAGCACCAGCAGTGTGTACTGTATGTGCAGGTTAATAAAGCTCCAGCAGTGTGTACTGTATGTGCAGGTTAATAAAGCTCCAGCAGTGTGTACTGTATGTGCAGGTTAATAAAGCTCCAGCAGTGTGTACTGTATGTGCAGGTTAATAAAGCTCCAGCAGTGTGTACTGTATGTGCAGGTTAATAAAGCTCCAGCAGTGTGTACTGTATGTGCAGGTTAATAAAGCTCCAGCATTGTGTACTGTATGTGCAGGTTAATAAAGCTCCGGCAGTGTGTACTGTATGTGCAGGTTAATAAAGCTCCAGCAGTGTGTACTGTATGTGCAGGTTAATAAAGCTCCAGCAGTGTGTACTGTATGTGCAGGTTAATAAAGCTCCAGCAGTGTGTACTGTATGTGCAGGTTAATAAAGCTCCAGCAGTGTGTACTGTATGTGTAGGTTAATAAAGCTCCAGCAGTGTGTACTGTATGTGCAGGTTAATAAAGCTCCAGCAGTGTGTACTGTATGTGCAGGTTAATAAAGCTCCAGCAGTGTGTACTGTATGTGTAGGTTAATAAAGCTCCAGCAGTGTGTACTGTATGTGTAGGTTAATAAAGCTCCAGCAGTGTGTACTGTATGTGTAGGTTAATAAAGCTCCAGCAGTGTGTATGTGTAGGTTAATAAAGCTCCAGCAGTGTGTACTGTATGTGTAGTTTAATAAAGCTCCAGCAGTGTGTACTGTATGTGCAGGTTAATAAAGCTCCAGCAGTGTGTACTGTATGTGCAGGTTAATAAAGCTCCAGCAGTGTGTCCTGTATGTGTAGGTTAATAAAGCTCCAGCAGTGTGTACTGTATGTGCAGGTTAATAAAGCTCCAGCAGTGTGTACTGTATGTGCAGGTTAATAAAGCTCCAGCAGTGTGTACTGTATGTGCAGGTTAATAAAGCTCCAGCAGTGTGTACTGTATGTGCAGTTTAATAAAGCTCCAGCAGTGTGTACTGTATGTGTAGGTTAATAAAGCTCCAGCAGTGTGTACTGTATGTGCAGGTTAATAAAGCTCCAGCAGTGTGTACTGTATGTGCAGTTTAATAAAGCTCCAGCAGTGTGTACTGTATGTGTAGGTTAATAAAGCTCCAGCAGTGTGTACTGTATGTGTAGGTTAATAAAGCTCCAGCAGTGTGTACTGTATGTGTAGGTTAATAAAGCTCCAGCAGTGTGTACTGTATGTGTAGGTTAATAAAGCTCCAGCAGTGTGTACTGTATGTGTAGGTTAATAAAGCTCCAGCAGTGTGTACTGTATGTGCAGGTTAATAAAGCTCCAGCAGTGTGTACTGTATGTGCAGGTTAATAAAGCTCCAGCAGTGTGTATGTGTAGGTTAATAAAGCTCCAGCAGTGTGTACTGTATGTGTAGGTTAATAAAGCTCCAGCAGTGTGTACTGTATGTGCAGGTTAATAAAGCTCCAGCAGTGTGTACTGCATGTGTAGGTTAATAAAGCTCCAGCAGTGTGTATGTGTAGGTTAATAAAGCTCCAGCAGTGTGTACTGTATGTGTAGGTTAATAAAGCTCCAGCAGTGTGTACTGCATGTGTAGGTTAATAAAGCTCCAGCAGTGTGTATGTGTAGGTTAATAAAGCTCCAGCAGTGTGTACTGTATGTGTAGGTTAATAAAGCTCCAGCAGTGTGTACTGTATGTGTAGGTTAATAAAGCTCCAGCAGTGTGTACTGCATGTGTAGGTTAATAAAGCTCCAGCAGTGTGTACTGTATGTGCAGGTTAATAAAGCTCCAGCAGTGTGTACTGTATGTGTAGGTTAATAAAGCTCCAGCAGTGTGTACTGTATGTGCAGGTTAATAAAGCTCCAGCAGTGTGTACTGTATGTGTAGGTTAATAAAGCTCCAGCAGTGTGTACTGTATGTGCAGGTTAATAAAGCTCCAGCAGTGTGTACTGCATGTGTAGGTTAATAAAGCTCCAGCAGTGTGTACTGTATGTGCAGGTTAATAAAGCTCCAGCAGTGTGTACTGTATATGTAGGTTAATAAAGCTCCAGCAGTGTGTGCTGTATGTGCAGGTTAATAAAGCTCCAGCAGTGTGTACTGTATGTGTAGGTTAATAAAGCTCCAGCAGTGTGTACTGTATGTGCAGGTTAATAAAGCTCCAGCAGTGTGTACTGTATGTGTAGGTTAATAAAGCTCCAGCAGTGTGTACTGTATGTGTAGTTTAATAAAGCTCCAGCAGTGTGTACTGTATGTGCAGGTTAATAAAGCTCCAGCAGTGTGTACTGTATGTGCAGGTTAATAAAGCTCCAGCAGTGTGTACTGCATGTTTAGGTTAATAAAGCTCCAGCAGTGTGTACTGTATGTGCAATTTAATAAAGCTCCAGCAGTGTGTACTGTATGTGTAGGTTAATAAAGCTCCAGCAGTGTGTACTGTATGTGTAGGTTAATAAAGCTCCAGCAGTGTGTACTGTATGTGCAGTTTAATAAAGCTCCAGCAGTGTGTACTGTATGTGCAGGTTAATAAAGCTCCAGCAGTGTGTACTGTATGTGTAGGTTAATAAAGCTCCAGCAGTGTGCATATGTAGGTTAATAAAGCTCCAGCAGTGTGTACTGTATGTGTAGGTTAATAAAGCACCAGCAGTGTGTATGTGTAGGTTAATAAAGCTCCAGCAGTGTGTACTGTATGTGCAGGTTAATAAAGCTCCAGCAGTGTGTACTGTATGTGCAGGTTAATAAAGCTCCAGCAGTGTGTACTGTATGTGCAGGTTAATAAAGCTCCAGCAGTGTGTACTGTATGTGTAGGTTAATAAAGCTCCAGCAGTGTGTACTGCATGTGTAGGTTAATAAAGCTCCAGCAGTGTGTACTGTATGTGTAGGTTAATAAAGCTCCAGCAGTGTGTACTGTATGTGTAGGTTAATAAAGCTCCAGCAGTGTGTACTGTATGTGCAGGTTAATAAAGCTCCAGCAGTGTGTACTGTATGTGTAGGTTAATAAAGCTCCAGCAGTGTGTACTGTATGTGCAGGTTAATAAAGCTCCAGCAGTGTGTACTGTATGTGTAGGTTAATAAAGCTCCAGCAGTGTGTACTGTATGTGCAGGTTAATAAAGCTCCAGCAGTGTGTACTGCATGTGTAGGTTAATAAAGCTCCAGCAGTGTGTACTGTATGTGCAGGTTAATAAAGCTCCAGCAGTGTGTACTGTATATGTAGGTTAATAAAGCTCCAGCAGTGTGTGCTGTATGTGCAGGTTAATAAAGCTCCAGCAGTGTGTACTGTATGTGTAGGTTAATAAAGCTCCAGCAGTGTGTACTGTATGTGCAGGTTAATAAAGCTCCAGCAGTGTGTACTGTATGTGTAGGTTAATAAAGCTCCAGCAGTGTGTACTGTATGTGTAGTTTAATAAAGCTCCAGCAGTGTGTACTGTATGTGCAGGTTAATAAAGCTCCAGCAGTGTGTACTGTATGTGCAGGTTAATAAAGCTCCAGCAGTGTGTACTGCATGTTTAGGTTAATAAAGCTCCAGCAGTGTGTACTGTATGTGCAATTTAATAAAGCTCCAGCAGTGTGTACTGTATGTGTAGGTTAATAAAGCTCCAGCAGTGTGTACTGTATGTGTAGGTTAATAAAGCTCCAGCAGTGTGTACTGTATGTGTAGGTTAATAAAGCTCCAGCAGTGTGTACTGTATGTGCAGTTTAATAAAGCTCCAGCAGTGTGTACTGTATGTGCAGGTTAATAAAGCTCCAGCAGTGTGTACTGTATGTGCAGGTTAATAAAGCTCCAGCAGTGTGTATGTGTAGGTTAATAAAGCTCCAGCAGTGTGTACTGTATGTGTAGGTTAATAAAGCTCCAGCAGTGTGTACTGTATGTGCAGGTTAATAAAGCTCCAGCAGTGTGTACTGCATGTGTAGGTTAATAAAGCTCCAGCAGTGTGTATGTGTAGGTTAATAAAGCTCCAGCAGTGTGTACTGTATGTGTAGGTTAATAAAGCTCCAGCAGTGTGTACTGCATGTGTAGGTTAATAAAGCTCCAGCAGTGTGTATGTGTAGGTTAATAAAGCTCCAGCAGTGTGTACTGTATGTGTAGGTTAATAAAGCTCCAGCAGTGTGTACTGTATGTGTAGGTTAATAAAGCTCCAGCAGTGTGTACTGCATGTGTAGGTTAATAAAGCTCCAGCAGTGTGTACTGTATGTGCAGGTTAATAAAGCTCCAGCAGTGTGTACTGTATGTGTAGGTTAATAAAGCTCCAGCAGTGTGTACTGTATGTGCAGGTTAATAAAGCTCCAGCAGTGTGTACTGTATGTGTAGGTTAATAAAGCTCCAGCAGTGTGTACTGTATGTGCAGGTTAATAAAGCTCCAGCAGTGTGTACTGCATGTGTAGGTTAATAAAGCTCCAGCAGTGTGTACTGTATGTGCAGGTTAATAAAGCTCCAGCAGTGTGTACTGTATATGTAGGTTAATAAAGCTCCAGCAGTGTGTGCTGTATGTGCAGGTTAATAAAGCTCCAGCAGTGTGTACTGTATGTGTAGGTTAATAAAGCTCCAGCAGTGTGTACTGTATGTGCAGGTTAATAAAGCTCCAGCAGTGTGTACTGTATGTGTAGGTTAATAAAGCTCCAGCAGTGTGTACTGTATGTGTAGTTTAATAAAGCTCCAGCAGTGTGTACTGTATGTGCAGGTTAATAAAGCTCCAGCAGTGTGTACTGTATGTGCAGGTTAATAAAGCTCCAGCAGTGTGTACTGCATGTTTAGGTTAATAAAGCTCCAGCAGTGTGTACTGTATGTGCAATTTAATAAAGCTCCAGCAGTGTGTACTGTATGTGTAGGTTAATAAAGCTCCAGCAGTGTGTACTGTATGTGTAGGTTAATAAAGCTCCAGCAGTGTGTACTGTATGTGCAGTTTAATAAAGCTCCAGCAGTGTGTACTGTATGTGCAGGTTAATAAAGCTCCAGCAGTGTGTACTGTATGTGTAGGTTAATAAAGCTCCAGCAGTGTGCATATGTAGGTTAATAAAGCTCCAGCAGTGTGTACTGTATGTGTAGGTTAATAAAGCACCAGCAGTGTGTATGTGTAGGTTAATAAAGCTCCAGCAGTGTGTACTGTATGTGCAGGTTAATAAAGCTCCAGCAGTGTGTACTGTATGTGCAGGTTAATAAAGCTCCAGCAGTGTGTACTGTATGTGCAGGTTAATAAAGCTCCAGCAGTGTGTACTGTATGTGTAGGTTAATAAAGCTCCAGCAGTGTGTACTGCATGTGTAGGTTAATAAAGCTCCAGCAGTGTGTACTGTATGTGTAGGTTAATAAAGCTCCAGCAGTGTGTACTGTATGTGTAGGTTAATAAAGCTCCAGCAGTGTGTACTGTATGTGCAGGTTAATAAAGCTCCAGCAGTGTGTACTGTATGTGTAGGTTAATAAAGCTCCAGCAGTGTGTACTGTATGTGCAGGTTAATAAAGCTCCAGCAGTGTGTACTGTATGTGTAGGTTAATAAAGCTCCAGCAGTGTGTACTGTATGTGCAGGTTAATAAAGCTCCAGCAGTGTGTACTGCATGTGTAGGTTAATAAAGCTCCAGCAGTGTGTACTGTATGTGCAGGTTAATAAAGCTCCAGCAGTGTGTACTGTATATGTAGGTTAATAAAGCTCCAGCAGTGTGTGCTGTATGTGCAGGTTAATAAAGCTCCAGCAGTGTGTACTGTATGTGTAGGTTAATAAAGCTCCAGCAGTGTGTACTGTATGTGCAGGTTAATAAAGCTCCAGCAGTGTGTACTGTATGTGTAGGTTAATAAAGCTCCAGCAGTGTGTACTGTATGTGTAGTTTAATAAAGCTCCAGCAGTGTGTACTGTATGTGCAGGTTAATAAAGCTCCAGCAGTGTGTACTGTATGTGCAGGTTAATAAAGCTCCAGCAGTGTGTACTGCATGTTTAGGTTAATAAAGCTCCAGCAGTGTGTACTGTATGTGCAATTTAATAAAGCTCCAGCAGTGTGTACTGTATGTGTAGGTTAATAAAGCTCCAGCAGTGTGTACTGTATGTGTAGGTTAATAAAGCTCCAGCAGTGTGTACTGTATGTGTAGGTTAATAAAGCTCCAGCAGTGTGTACTGTATGTGCAGTTTAATAAAGCTCCAGCAGTGTGTACTGTATGTGCAGGTTAATAAAGCTCCAGCAGTGTGTACTGTATGTGTAGGTTAATAAAGCTCCAGCAGTGTGCATATGTAGGTTAATAAAGCTCCAGCAGTGTGTACTGTATGTGTAGGTTAATAAAGCACCAGCAGTGTGTATGTGTAGGTTAATAAAGCTCCAGCAGTGTGTACTGTATGTGCAGGTTAATAAAGCTCCAGCAGTGTGTACTGTATGTGCAGGTTAATAAAGCTCCAGCAGTGTGTACTGTATGTGCAGGTTAATAAAGCTCCAGCAGTGTGTATGTGTAGGTTAATAAAGCTCCAGCAGTGTGTACTGTATGTGTAGGTTAATAAAGCACCAGCAGTGTGTACTGTATGTGTAGGTTAATAAAGCTCCAGCAGTGTGTACTGCATGTGTAGGTTAATAAAGCTCCAGCAGTGTGTACTGCATGTGTAGGTTAATAAAGCTCCAGCAGTGTGTACTGTATGTGCAGGTTAATAAAGCTCCAGCAGTGTGTACTGTATGTGCAGGTTAATAAAGCTCCAGCAGTGTGTACTGTATATGTAGGTTAATAAAGCTCCAGCAGTGTGTACTGTATGTGCAGGTTAATAAAGCTCCAGCAGTGTGTACTGTATGTGCAGGTTAATAAAGCACCAGCAGTGTGTACTGTATGTGTAGGTTAATAAAGCTCCAGCAGTGTGTACTGTATGTGTAGGTTAAAAATAAAGCTCCAGCAGTGTGTACTGTATGTGTAGGTTAATAAAGCTCCAGCAGTGTGTACTGTATGTGTAGGTTAATAAAGCTCCAGCAGTGTGTACTGTATGTGCAGGTTAATAAAGCACCACCAGTGTGTACTGTATGTGCAGGTTAATAAAGCACCACCAGTGTGTACTGTATGTGCAGGTTAATAAAGCTCCAGCAGTGTGTACTGTATGTGTAGGTTAATAAAGCTCCAGCAGTGTGTACTGTATGTGCAGGTTAATAAAGCTCCAGCAGTGTGTACTGTATGTGCAGGTTAATAAAGCTCCAGCAGTGTGTACTGTATGTGCAGGTTAATAAAGCTCCAGCAGTGTGTACTGTATGTGCAGGTTAATAAAGCACCAGCAGTGTGTACTGTATGTGTAGGTTAATAAAGCTCCAGCAGTGTGTACTGTATGTGTAGGTTAATAAAGCTCCAGCAGTGTGTACTGTATGTGTAGGTTAATAAAGCTCCAGCAGTGTGTACTGTATGTGCAGTTTAATAAAGCTCCAGCAGTGTGTACTGTATGTGCAGGTTAATAAAGCTCCAGCAGTGTGTACTGTATGTGTAGGTTAATAAAGCTCCAGCAGTGTGTACTGTATGTGTAGGTTAATAAAGCTCCAGCAGTGTGTACTGTATGTGTAGGTTAATAAAGCTCCAGCAGTGTGTACTGTATGTGCAGGTTAATAAAGCTCCAGCAGTGTGTACTGTATGTGCAGGTTAATAAAGCTCCAGCAGTGTGTACTGTATGTGCAGGTTAATAAAGCTCCAGCAGTGTGTACTGTATGTGCAGGTTAATAAAGCTCCAGCAGTGTGTACTGTATGTGTAGTTTAATAAAGCTCCAGCAGTGTGTACCGTATGTGCAGGTTAATAAAGCTCCAGCAGTGTGTACTGTATGTGCAGGTTAATAAAGCTCCAGCAGTGTGTACTGTATGTGCAGGTTAATAAAGCTCCAGCAGTGTGTACTGTATGTGCAGGTTAATAAAGCTCCAGCAGTGTGTACTGTATGTGTAGGTTAATAAAGCTCCAGCAGTGTGTACTGTATGTGTAGGTTAATAAATCTCCAGCAGTGTGTACTGTATGTGTAGGTTAATAAAGCTCCAGCAGTGTGTACTGTATGTGTAGGTTAATAAAGCTCCAGCAGTGTGTACTGTATGTGTAGGTTAATAAAGCTCCAGCAGTGTGTACTGTATGTGCAGGTTAATAAAGCTCCAGCAGTGTGTACTGTATGTGCAGGTTAATAAAGCTCCAGCAGTGTGTACTGTATGTGCAGGTTAATAAAGCTCCAGCAGTGTGTACTGTATGTGCAATTTAATAAAGCTCCAGCAGTGTGTACTGTATGTGCAGGTTAATAAAGCTCCAGCAGTGTGTACTGTATGTGTAGTTTAATAAAGCTCCAGCAGTGTGTACCGTATGTGCAGGTTAATAAAGCTCCAGCAGTGTGTACTGTATGTGCAGGTTAATAAAGCTCCAGCAGTGTGTACTGTATGTGCAGGTTAATAAAGCTCCAGCAGTGTGTACTATATGTGCAGGTTAATAAAGCTCCAGCAGTGTGTACTGTATGTGTAGGTTAATAAAGCTCCAGCAGTGTGTACTGTATGTGCAGGTTAATAAAGCTCCAGCAGTGTGTACTGCATGTTTAGGTTAATAAAGCTCCAGCAGTGTGTACTGTATGTGCAGGTTAATAAAGCTCCAGCAGTGTGTACTGTATGTGTAGGTTAATAAAGCTCCAGCAGTGTGTACTGTATGTGCAGGTTAATAAAGCTCCAGCAGTGTGTACTGTATGTGCAGGTTAATAAAGCTCCAGCAGTGTGTACTGTATGTGTAGGTTAATAAAGCTCCAGCAGTGTGTACTGTATGTGCAGGTTAATAAAGCTCCAGCAGTGTGTACTGTATGTGCAGGTTAATAAAGCTCCAGCAGTGTGTACTGTATGTGTAGGTTAATAAAGCTCCAGCAGTGTGTACTGTATGTGCAGGTTAATAAAGCTCCAGCAGTGTGTACTGTATGTGCAGGTTAATAAAGCTCCAGCAGTGTGTACTGTATGTGTAGTTTAATAAAGCTCCAGCAGTGTGTACCGTATGTGCAGGTTAATAAAGCTCCAGCAGTGTGTACTGTATGTGCAGGTTAATAAAGCTCCAGCAGTGTGTACTGTATGTGCAGGTTAATAAAGCTCCAGCAGTGTGTACTGTATGTGCAGGTTAATAAAGCTCCAGCAGTGTGTACTGTATGTGCATGTTAATAAAGCTCCAGCAGTGTGTACTGTATGTGCAGGTTAATAAAGCTCCAGCAGTGTGTACTGTATGTGCAGGTTAATAAAGCTCCAGCAGTGTGTACTGTATGTGCAGGTTAATAAAGCTCCAGCAGTGTGTACTGCATGTTTAGGTTAATAAAGCTCCAGCAGTGTGTACTGTATGTGCAGGTTAATAAAGCTCCAGCAGTGTGTACTGTATGTGTAGGTTAATAAAGCTCCAGCAGTGTGTACTGTATGTGCAGGTTAATAAAGCTCCAGCAGTGTGTACTGTATGTGCAGGTTAATAAAGCTCCAGCAGTGTGTACTGTATGTGCAGGTTAATAAAGCTCCAGCAGTGTGTACTGTATGTGTAGGTTAATAAAGCTCCAGCAGCTGTATGAGGCTGACAGCCTTGCTGGCCTTGGAGACGTTTCTACAGGCCAGGATCACATGGGCCCCATGGAGGGCAAACGACTTGGCTGTCTCAAAACCTACACACAGACGGAGGGAGGGAGGGAGGGAGGGAGGGAGGGAGGGAGGGAGGGTGGAAGCAGAAAAGAGTGAGACAGGGAGAGGAGGGAGACAGAGTAATGCTTTAAAGATGAGTTATTTTGGGAGATAATGTAGAGATACTCAGGGCAGTTGACTGTGAAGGGGTAAAAGATGGGTTAGAATCCATATCTATGTTGCATATAATTTATATCACTGAGGAGGGAGCCAAAGGGTCGACTGGGGAAAGTTAATCATGTCTCTGTGAAGTGATGACACTGATTGAATTAATGTGGTTCAGGGCTTCACCCGCTAGTCCCCGATACAGTTATAGGAAACCAACCACAAGCCATCTCAGAAGGTATCACTATCATCTGACTGTACTGAGAGAAACATGGAGATTCATATTGGTTGGAGTGGTAATGTGGTATCAATTATACTAGCAATAATAACAATGATGTTGATGATATGGTTAACAACGGAAGTTATAGAGAAGACAACTAGAAAATCAGAACCATTCAAATGACTTGAGAAGAACTTCCATATCAAACCTTGGTGTGATATTCTAGCACTTCAAAGACTGACTGATAAGAACATTTTTGACATAAAAAGTTGTTCTGATAGGAACTGGATTTATCCAACTCATGTAGTCACGATAAAACTAACAAAAAAAACAAGATAGAGACGGAAGTTATTTTCCAAGTTTCCAGTCTAAATGGGTCATTTCAACCCAGAGGTAGATTTCATTTACAAGATTAACTTTTACTTAAATCATATATTTATTTCTTGTTAAGAAGTCGATATTAACAGCGTGCAATAAACCGTTCAGTATCCACTCATTTACACATCTTTAATAAACAGAAACAGACACACACACACGTAGAGTGGTGAGTGACAGACCGATAGGGCAGGTTTGTGCACACTAAGTGGTTGTGGCGGAGAGGAGCAGAGAGGAGGCACGGCAGACAGCCAGTATCACAGGCAGCGTGGATTAAAACCAACCGGTAATTAGATTAGGTCTTAATCTGATTTTCATTAAGTGGAGACCTAGGAGGCCTAATTGTGAGTGGAGTGTTAAATAGTAATATCTATTAAAACTGTAAATTGGAGTGGGATTGGAGGGGCTCTCTGACAACTGAAGCATGGAATTAAATTATATGACACCTTACTAGGAGTAAGAGAGAGAGAGCGCTGCCTGTGCTAATGGTCCCCTCACAATAATAACTACATGAAAGAAGTGGAAGAGTTGCACTCTGACGTTTGGATAAAAATAGTAAATAAACACTTTTGAAAAAGTGTTTGAACAGGCATACTTACATACCAAGTGTACTCTATCTATTTCTCTCCTCCACCCCCCCTGCAGTTAAAATACAATGTGAGAATTATTACATAATATGTGAAAGTTTCTCAAACAATATCTGATTTACGTTAAACAAAGAACCGGAAAGCAACAAACCCAAGGTTGGACATAAACTTACAAATTATAAACAGCAATCAGAACAGGACGGCAGGCAGGCATGCATGCTACAGCTTAAACAACGATTATTCCATCCTGTCTAAATTGAACAAGAACACTGGCAGCTGGGTAAACAACGCCACCTCACACTCACTTGTTGTGTGTACCAAGCATGAAAGTGAAATTAATCGACACCAGTGTTTTCCATAATGGAGTACAAATTAGAATTTGGCAGCAACAACAACAACATGGGCGAGGGAGCTGTGTTTTCTTCATGACAAATAACAAGGACTTGACATTAATTGTGAAATAACGAGAATGACGTTGGTTTACAGAGGCTTCCCGCCCTCACGCCTGTGTTTCCCTTGGTGCCGAGATTAGTTCCTGGTCAGGTGAACAACAGGGGAGGTTATTTAGCGTGGCACCCAGACTGTAGAACATGACAGGAGGTCAGGCTGAGGTGTGTTCTACTCAGGGATATAAAGAGGCCATGTAATACTCCTCAGCAAGCGTTTAGAGGGAAACACAAAGCACATTTTTCGGGCTGGTTACCCAGACCCAGATGAAGCCTACTCCAGGATTAAAAAGCATTCTCAATGGAGAAGTTTCCTTAACAGTGCTTATAATCCAGACTACCAGCAAATGAGGACCAGAGAGTTACAGCAACTTTGCTCAGATTCACAGCCTCCATCATTATAATACTGTATTACTACTGTATTGTATAACCAGTGTGAAATCTCTATGAACCAGTGGGTGGATGCTCTGCATGGTACATTAGGATCCTGGCCATCCTGATATCCCCAATAATGAGTGTGATTTAACGCTCTGTTTGTCCATATTCCCTCCGTACACAGGTGTATTGGCTCAGCCTAATGAGATCATTACCAGTAAACCTGTTTATTTGGCAAATGGAAAAACAACTCTACATCTGCGTCCAAAGGAGCATTTAAGTAAAATGAGTTGTGTTGATTTGGGCAAAAAGAGCTCAAATCAGATTCTCTCCCTCCCTCCCTCTCAAACAGATTGGTGCCTCCTCCACACCTGCTCTTATGAGCGCTCTAATTCTCCTCCATTCCAACTGCAGCCCTTCCATTAGTCCCAGGGAGGTGGTGTCACCCCAAAAGTGGGATGTATGGTTTGTAATTACAGCCCAGGGGTGAGTTGTTCCAACTGAGAGGCCTGGAGTGCTTCTATTACCCCTGGCCTGGCCCCTCTTAACCCCCACCTTGCCCCACACACTCCCCTCATGCTCCACATTGCATGGCCTTTCACACACACCTCCATGACCCCTCCCCACTCCCCCTGTGACCACCTACAACTCCCACCGCAATCTCTCATCAAGACCTCCCATCACACTGGTCACCTCAGCCTTTACTTTACCTTTACACACACAGACAGACTTCATCATGGCCTCCAATAACACCGGTCAACCCTGTCCCTACGGTAACAGGTTACACACACACACATCACTGTCATCAAAATCCGCCCTCCCCTTCCCGTAGCTTTCATCTCATCATCCCCACACTGTAAACCCGATGGGTCTATAAACTACTTGACTACACACAATAACCCAGTAGCCTTTCATTTGATTCCACTGAGGGGCTTTAAGCACATATATGTATTCCATCCTCTCTCTAACCATTCCAGTTAAATTATATTAGAGCTGTAATCATTATCGAACCCTCCTGGCCTCCAGCGCAATTCCCTCACATGTTACACCAGTTTGGGTCTGCGTTGTGAATTTGATCCAAGGTTAATAAAGTTGAATAATTTGACTAACCAACCATAACTGGTTCTCATTATGAAGCCAATAAACATCTTCCTCAGAGAGGACATGAAATGCCTGTTGTAAAGCTCAATTTCCTCAGTTAGAATAACACCAGTTATCTCCAAGGAGGAGACAGAGGACTTTACACAAGAGATTGTCCCACAGTGAAGATGTATACATACACGCAAGCTTGTTTGCACAAATACAGTGTATACACACACACACAGACCCACACCCATTACAAACTTGCGCTGCATGCCCCCGTCTCCAGGAGCATCTTCTTATGCATCTACTTCCTCCTAGTCAATCCCAGTATGAATAATGAATCCCCTCCTTACCAAGCAGTGGGTTTAACGCATGGCTGGGCCACTCTTTAAGGGCTCCTTATTCACAAACAGCAGTGGTGCAGTAAATACCAGGGCTTTGCTGCCAATTTAATGGCAGTTATGTTTGACAAATCTGCCTCAATCTAATGCTCCATCACAAAGCCTGGCATTGGGCTTAATCTGCACACTGAGCCTCACTCCTCTCTGCTCCGCAACTGGCTGCATCAGTTTAGTGATATGTCCTTCCAGAGAGAGGAGAAAGCAGGCCTAGCTCATAATCCACACAACACAGGGATCAACACAAACACTGAACAATGACACTCTTTCATGAATAACAAATAACATTTAAAGACCTAAAACACTAAGGGAATGATGTTCAGAGATAGAGATATATGCTACATCTTTCAGTCCCTAATACCTTGTTATTCACTAGTTGTCCCTCCTTCTAACTCTCCTCTGCTTCTTACTGTGACATTGATCCACCACCAACACCATGTGAAATTCACAGCATGAATGAGACAGGGGGCTTTCCCAGGTCTCTCTCACACACACACACACACACACACACACACACACACACACACACACACACACACACACACACACACACACACACACACACACACACACACACACACGCACACACACACACACACACACACGCACACACATACACGCACACACACACACGCACACACACACACGCACACACACACACGCACACACACACACACACACGCACACACACACGCGCGACTGGGGAAAGCTATTTAGATACAATTCTCAGCTTGTTCAGACACTTTAGACAAAGTACCACAACCGTAAACCAGCAATCTAAAATGTCCTCTATAAAATCTTGCAATTCATGTCCAATTGAAATCAAACCACAAATCATGCACACAAAAAATCTATGTTATCCCAGTGAAATGAAATGTTCAGCAAACGTTAGAAATTAAACGTACATCTTAATAAAAAATAAATGAATCAAACTGATAAAAAATAATAAGAATTCAATAATCCTTTTACAGAAGTCTTATTTGTGGAGCCCGTCCTGATGGATATGGATGGGTTGCATGTAGTCCTGCTGTAGTGAGACAGAGAGGGTCACTAGGACCATAACTAACCATTACTAAACCATATGTCATATTATCAAGTTAATAACATGACACCCCAGAGACCTACACTCCTCCCATGAGCACACACAGGCCCTACAGAGTATCTAGCGCACACATATAACACTATGTATGGATGTAGATATTCCATACAAATATATGCTTCGCCTCATTCACATGTTCTATTGTCAGTAGTGAAGATATGATAGAAACAGAACCTGTCACATGATGAGAATAGCCTTAACAGGTGTGAACATGCAGAGGACAAAGTGTTGACAGTTGTCAGGTTTAGTATTATGAAGCACTATCAATAAAACTTGTAATAAAAGTTTTTTTTAAAAGGTGACAACAATATTGATTGGCTCTCAGAATTTGAACAGAGGAGACTACCTTCCCCTGGACCATGCAGAACCGCTACAAATAATGCTAACAATCAGTGATGTAGTGGTAAAAAATATATATATATATAGGTGGGTAAACTGATCACCGGTTGCAGTGAAGAAAGTAACGCTCCCCATACTTTCAATGGATTTTTCCACAAAAGGTGGTTAATTAAACTGTTAGGCAAAACAAAAGGTGGTTAAACTGTTAGGCAAAACAAAAGATGGTTAAACTGTTAGGCAAAACAAAAGATGGTTAAACTGTTAGGCAAAACAAAAGATGGTTAAACTGTTAGGCAAAACAAAAGATGGTTAAACTGTTAGGCAAAACAAAAGATGGTTAAACTGTTAGGCAAAACAAAAGGTGGTTAAACTGTTAGGCAAAACAAAAGATGGTTAAACTGTTAGGCAAAACAAAAGATGGTTAAACTGTTAGGCAAAACAAAAGATGGTTAAACTGTTAGGCAAAACAAAAGATGGTTAAACTGTTAGGCAAAACAAAAGATGGTTAAACTGTTAGGCAAAACAAAAGATGGTTAAACTGTTAGGCAAAACAAAAGGTGGTTAAACTGTTAGGCAAAACAAAAGGTGGTTAAACTGTTAGGCAAAACAAAAGATGGTTAAACTGTTAGGCAAAACAAAAGATGGTTAAACTGTTAGGCAAAACAAAAGGTGGTTAAACTGTTAGGCAAAACAAAAGGTGGTTAAACTGTTAGGCAAAACAAAAGATGGTTAAACTGTTAGGCAAAACAAAAGGTGGTTAAACTGTTAGGCAAAACAAAAGGTGGTTAAACTGTTAGGCAAAACAAAAGGTGGTTAAACTGTTAGGCAAAACAAAAGGTGGTTAAACTGTTAAGCAAAACAAAAGATAGTTAAACTGTTAGGCAAAACAAAAGATGGTTAAACTGTTAGGCAAAACAAAAGATGGTTAAACTGTTAGGCAAAACAAAAGATGGTTAAACTGTTAGGCAAAACAAAAGGTGGTTAAACTGTTAGGCAAAACAAAAGATAGTTAAACTGTTAGGCAAAACAAAAGATGGTTAAACTGTTAGGCAAAACAAAGGGTGGTTAAACTGTTAGGCAAAACAAAAGATGGTTAAACTGTTAGGCAAAACAAAAGATGGTTAAACTGTTAGGCAAAACAAAAGATGGTTAAACTGTTAGGCAAAACAAAAGATGGTTAAACTGTTAGGCAAAACAAAAGATGGTTAAACTGTTAGGCAAAACAAAAGATGGTTAAACTGTTAGGCAAAACAAAAGATGGTTAAACTGTTAGGCAAAACAAAAGATGGTTAAACTGTTAGGCAAAACAAAAGGTGGTTAAACTGTTAGGCAAAACAAAAGGTGGTTAAACTGTTAGGCAAAACAAAAGGTGGTTAAACTGTTAGGCAAAACAAAAGATGGTTAAACTGTTTGGCAAAACAAAAGATGGTTAAACTGTTAGGCAAAACAAAAGATGGTTAAACAGTTAGGCAAAACAAAAGATGGTTAAACTGTTAGGCAAAACAAAAGATGGTTAAACTGTTAGGCAAAACAAAAGATGGTTAAACTGTTAGGCAAAACAAAAGATGGTTAAACTGTTAGGCAAAACAAAAGATGGTTAAACTGTTAGGCAAAACAAAAGGTGGTTAAACTGTTAGGCAAAACAAAAGATGGTTAAACTGTTAGGCAAAACAAAAGATGGTTAAACTGTTAGGCAAAACAAAAGGTGGTTAAACTGTTAGGCAAAACAAAAGATGGTTAAACTGTTAGGCAAAACAAAAGATGGTTAAACAGTTAGGCAAAACAAAAGATGGTTAAACAGTTAGGCAAAATAAAAGATGGTTAAACTGTTAGGCAAAACAAAAGATGGTTAAACTGTTAGGCAAAACAAACGGTGGTTAAACTGTTAGGCAAAACAAAAGATGGTTAAACTGTTAGGCAAAACAAAAGATGGTTAAACTGTTAGGCAAAACAAAAGGTGGTTAAACTGTTAGGCAAAACAAAAGATGGTTAAACTGTTAGGCAAAACAAAAGATGGTTAAACTGTTAGGCAAAACAAAAGGTGGTTAAAGTGTGTATACTTGTGTTTACCCTCTAGTTCTCCTTTGCTGCTCCCAGTGACAGTAGCCCTTTAAAGGAAGCATGAGTTTTTACTCACCAAAGTAACAACACAATGTGGTCAAATACTTAGTAACTTGGTTGTAGTCACGATCTGGTTACCTTCTTGTTGCAGTTTTACATATATATTAACTTATTTCTAGAGATCTTCTAAACTACCCACAATGCACTATTTATCAACGTCATATGGAAAATATACTCTGCATTAGCTAGCTAGAGCTGGCTAATGTTAGCCACTAGCCATGCAGACCGAGTGTTGGCAGAGGTGAGCTTCAATCCACCAATCACAAGGAGGTGTGATGTAAACAACCAATCAGATTTCCCACACGTGGGGGCCACATGATCCTGCTCGGCTGCTCTGCTCCTGCACCAGCAAGCTTGCCTTTGCCTCAAAAGGAACGTGGAAAATGTTTTCCTGCCTGCTCTAAATGTTTAGTAACTCGGCTGCTCTTCGTTTATTTTTCATCCTCCAATTTGTTTGGTCAACTTTTTGGCCTGTTCTCTGTGAAATAGGCTACCAGAGTTTTTCAACCTTGGCTTAGTACTAGCGTGCTACAGTAGCTGACTAACTGTGCTGTTGTGATAATTTCCATCTGCCTGGAGCCTTCCTCCAATCTCTGTCTTATTGTTGATGCTTCCCCTCGTTACCTGTGCCCAATGCCGCCTCTTGATTATTGCCTCTGGAATCAATCTACTTTGGATTTACCTCACTATATTGGATAAGCTGACCCTCCCTCGGCCTGTGAAATGGCCTCTCCTTCTGAAGCCCCTCTCTCCTTGGCGCTTCTTTGGTAGCTAACTCAGCCGTCAATCGGTAAGTCTCCGCTCTCTATAGCTTATATCTGCTGGCTTTTTTGTGTGTGTTCTGTGGGTTCCTACCTGTGCTAGACTAGTTGGTGTTGTTCTCTGGCTTACTACATACAGTTGAAGTCGGAAGTTTACATACATCTTAGCCAAATACATTTAAACTCAGTTTTTCACAATTCCTGACATTTAATCCTAGTAAAGAGTCCCTGTCTTAGGTCAGTTAGGATCACCACTTTATTTTAAGAATGTAAAATGTCAGAATGATATTAGAGAGAATGATTTATTTCAGATTTTATTTATTTCATCACATTCCCAGTGGGTCAGAAGTTTACATACACTCAATTAGTATTTGGTAGCATTGCCTTTAAATTATTTAACTTGGGTCAAACGTTTCATGTAGCCTTCCACAAGCTTCCCACAATAAGTTGGGTGAATTTTGGCCCATTCCTACTGACAGAGCTGGTGTAACTGAGTCAGGCTTGTAGGCCTCATTGCTCGCACACGCTTTTTCAGTTCTGCCCACAAATTTTCAATAGGATTGAGGTCAGGGCTTTGTGATGGACACTCCAATACCTTGACTTTGTTGTCAAGCCATTTTGCCACAACTTTGGAAGTATGCTTGGGGTCATTGTCCATTTTGAAGACCCATTTGCGACCAAGCTTTAACTTCCTGACTGATGTCTTGAGATGTTGCCTCAATATATCCACAATTTTCCGTCCTTATGATGCCATCTATTTTGTTTAGTGCACCAGTCCCTCCTGCTGCAAAGTACCCCCACAACATGATGCTGCCACCCCCGTGCTTCACGGTTGGGATGGTGTTCTTCGGCTTGCAGGCCTCCACCTTTTTCCTCCAAACATAATGATGGTCATTATGGTCAAACAGTTCTATTTTTGTTTCATCAGACGAGAGGACATTTCTCCAAAAAGTTTGATCTTTGTCCCCATGTGCAGTTGCAAACAGTAGTCTGGCTTTTTTATGAAGGTTTTGGAGCAGTGGCTTCTTCCTTGCTGAGCGGCCTTTCAGGTTATGTCAATATAGGACTCGTTTTACTGTGGATATAGATACTTTTGTACCTGTTTCCTCCAGCATCTTCACAAGGTCCTTTGCTGTTGTTCTGGGATTGATTTGCACTTTTTGCACCAAAGTACGTTCATCTCTAGGAGACAGAACGCGTCTCCTTCCTGAGTGGTATGACGGCTGCGTGGTCCCATGGTGTTTATACAAGCGCACTATTGTTTGTACAGATGAACGTGGTACCTTCAGGCCAGACTTGTGGAGGTCTACAAAAAAAATCCGGAGGTCTTGGCTGATTACTTTTGATTTTCCCATGATGTCAAGCAAAGAGGCACTGAGTTTGAAGGTAGGCCTTGAAATACATCCACAGGTAGACCTCCAATTGACTCAAATGATGTCAATTAGCCTATCAGAAGCTTCTAAAGCTATGACATCATTTTCTGGAATTTTCCAAGCTGTTTAAAGGCACAGTCAACTTAGTGTATGTAAACTTCTGACACACTGGAATTGTGATACAGTGAATTATGAGTCTGTAAACAATTGTTGGAAAAATGACTTGTTTCATGCACAAATAGATGTCCTAACAGACTTGCCAAAACTATAGTTTGTTAGCAAGAAATTTGTGGAGTGGTTGAAAAACGAGTTTTAATGACTGCAACCTAAGTGTATGTAAACTTCCGACTTCAACTGTAGCTATGTCAACCGTGGTAGTTGGCCAACTAGGCTAGTTAGCTGGCTAGGCTAGCTAGCAGGCTAAAATAACTAAGTTTAGCTGGCTGGCTGGCTTGCTAAGATAACTGCATATACTGGTAGCATTATTTTGTTTTAACTGGGTAGATGGTGTTATGTATTTCCAAAACGTTGGTTTATGCTAATGTAGTGGTAAGCAACTGGCTGACTCATGCAGTGCGAAAGTAATGTTAGCAGGCTGTTAGGACTAATGTTAGCAGGCTAGTAGGGCTAACGTTACCAGGCTAGTTGGCTAGCAACCATGCAAGCTGATTTGAAACAAGAAATTCAGAAAGTATTCGCTTGTAAGTTGGCTGACAATTTGATTGAAAACAGTGCAATAAGTGCTAATAAGTGAAAAAGCATTAGTACTAATAGTACTAATGATTTAGTTTAATTTGAAGTTATACACTTGAAGTTATTTCTGTTAGAGTTTACATTACAGGGAATAGGCTGGCTTGCCGGGTCCTCCATAGTACGTCACAACCAGCAAAAAACATTTTCCCGGCATGACTTCGGCATTCTTCGGTTTTATGTAATAACTAGAAAAATAGAAAAGTGAGGTGTAACTTCGCATTGGGACTTTTGATGGATATACTATGTTACATATACTATGCAAATCCATGTTACATGTGGTTACGTTTATGCTACCTACCCTTTAAAGACAAGCAGTACAGTGGAGTCTTGGCCTGTAATTACAGTAACTGTGTAGAGTTAGTTAGTTGAATGGAGGATAATGAAGGCTAGAGCAAGGGCTATTAATGGGGATGGATGGGATGCTTGAGTCAGGGTCACAGTCACTACAGGATCAATGGTACACATACAGGTGGACCGGAGGGCTAGAGAACACTACCTTTACACAGAGAGAGAGAGAGAGAGAGAGAGACAGAGAGAGGGAAAGAGAGAGAGAGAGGGAAAGAGAGAGAGATAGGGGGAAAGAGAGAGAGACAGTGACCATTCATTTCCATTACTGCAATTAAAGACACAATAGGGGTTCTTACTAGTTTTTAAATTACAAAGGAGGGAGGGAGAAAAGAAGACTAATGCTGTGAATACAGAACAGTGATCACATTAACGAGACGCACCACAGTCCTGTATCACCTTCCAGCAATATTACCAGCGCCTATTCAGGCCTGTTCACAAAACCATACCGCATTACATTTCATGCATAAATGGCCTCATATATGTACATTCCCCATGCATTAAGAGCTAAATTAACACAGTAAAATGGAAACATGTAATTTAAATAATAGCCCGCTAACGTTATAGTGAAAAATAAATGTCATCGTATTGCCTGTTGAAACAATCCCCTTGACCAAATGAATGGGCACTATTGATGCAATTAAAATTCCCACTGTGTCTAGTCAATTGGCATAAGCACATTTCACACATAGGCCATGGGGATGTCAAGAGAGCTCGCTACTGGTGGCAATTACTATTGGCATACTGTTCATTATAGCAGATTAATTAATATACAGTACACTGGGAGAAAAGTGGAGGATAAAGGTACATGTAAATGTGTGTTCATTAGACATTGACACTTCAGAAAAAACATTGAACTGTAGACAATATTAGTAATAATAATAATATCAATGGGTTATTTTGTTTAGAATTGTGTCTGATACTTTTTGATAATTTTAACTGAAAAACAAAAACTCCCCGTCACTGAGGAAAATAAACTAAAGACAGGGCTCAATGCATCACAGTTATTCAGAATCAATGGACCAACAGTGAAACCTATAGTTAAAATATCAAAGTGTATTTTTGATAGATTATATAGTCTGTATCTTAAAGCGGCAATCTGCAGTTCGAACAATAACGATGCCACCAGCCACTGATTTGGTAAACATCTGAGGGATGGGGGTAGAGAAATGTAACCACTCAAATTCATAGATAGAGCTATGGACACAAGGACTGACCATTCATGATTTCAAAATTATAGTTTTACCATGTTTTGAGGCTATACAGTGTTTGTTTATATTTAAATTGTTTACAAACCAAAAACAAAATAAAACAGGCTTATATTTTGGGTTCTGATGGGGTACAACAGTTAAACTAAGCTCATTAAGCATTTATAAGTTATATTCATCAAGAGGTACTGGGTATATATATCAATAATTCATATGTCCAAAAATGGATGTACCAATCACAGATTGCCCCTTTAAGAGAAACAAAAGGACCGATGTGTGTAAAACTCAGTGTACTATTCTGATCGCCACATTCCATCTGAAAGAGCTTCTGTGCCCTCTTGTGGACAAAAAAAACAAACACCATCTCACTCACTGGAAAGTGTCTTGGCAAGAGGACTATAAACTAAATCAGCTTTATCCAGTTGACAATAGGTATTTTGTGACAGTAGGCCTATATTTTTTGCATTTGACTAGTCCATTCTTACGTGGTAAAAGTTGTTTCCCTCGAATGACTTCAACGTGATAGCCAGAGTCTTGTATTTTGTTCTAGACTATGTGTTCCTTGTTGTTTTGTTCCATCTTGAGAACAACGGGTACAAACTTGACAGTGGTGCAGAACCCCTGGCCCAAAGTAATATATATATATATATATATATATTAAAATGTCATTAAGGATGGGAAGCTAAGTGCTGAGAAAGTCTGCAACCTCTCCTGTTCAGTCAGTCGGAAGTCTTGACCATTATAAATCTGAAAACAACAACACTGTAGTGATATACTCACTCCATTTGCAAAGCCAGAACTAGGAAGAGGAATGATTTGAATATAAAGACAATTAACGATTTTATGTTTGTTTAATTTCCCTTGCGCTGTCATTATCTCCCTGCAACTGAAGCGGTGACTGTGGATGAATAGCTTCTACTTGTGCTAATTTACACAGAGATGAAGAGGAAATGCATTTGTTTCCAAGGCCATTATACAGTGAGCCATGCAATTGCTCGCAACAAATGGCCGTCATTCATTACAGTTAACAATGACATCCAATTCAGCTCAATTAATGAACTTCAATACAATCATGTTGGGTAATCATGTTGGGAATGATTTGTTCAGTGTAAGTGTATCATTTTGGAGGTTAATGTTGATGAATGCCTGGTTTTAAAGAGATACAATTAAGCTTTGGCTTGCAGGGGGAAGACAGAGAAGCACTGTCGGGACTGGACTAAAAAGACTGCGGTGCAATACCCCCACCTAGTGGTGAAATAATGAAGGTGCACTTCCTAACTATCAAGGCATAAATACAGTAAGTTAATTACACACAGACACATGTGCACTGCACACACACAGTGCTAAACTCACCGATGCCAGAGTTGCCCCCGGTGATGAGGACCACCCTGTCTGAGAGGTTGCAACCCTGCAGGATCTCCAGGGCTGCTGTGTTACTGTCGTAACGCTTCGGCTTCACCAGCACATCCTCCACCGTGAATGCCTGCCGTGGGTCAAAGTAGGTATTCCTCTTGTTAATGTGACTGTTAGGGAAGGGGGAAAGGGAGAGGGAAGCATGAAGGAGAGAGCAAATGAGGGGCGGGGAGTAAGTTTCATGTTGTATGAACTTGCGATAACTATTAAGCTAAGTGGTTGTAAGCATGCTCCGAGAGGTCTCTCTCTACCGAAACAAGGCCTCATGAACAGTCTCAGGCAGGCAGTGGGGCATAGATAGGCTGCTCACAGCCATGGGTCAAAAGACTTTACACTGCTATTTACCTGGTATTAAATAGGAAATGCACAAACAATTGCTACATTCTGGTACATTCTTATATGAAATGGTGCTCATTGGAATGAATCCCAAAGAAACAAACAAGTAATTAGGTTGTCACTGTGTAATTATCATGTTACCTTGTAATTTATTAGTAAATGCCTGGTAAATGTATGTACTGTCAAATAAAGTGATTATTTTCATTTTTTACTGCCACGCCTTAGCTTGCTAGTTGTTCAGGATATCAGGAAAAGAGGATCTGTCCTTTATCGTCTGTCTCCTGCTCCCATCCACATGGTGGATCTGTGGGGAAGAAAACCCTCCTGTTAGACTCCTCAAGCCATTCAGAAGCAATATTCATACCATTAACTCAATATCTGTTACTGAGTGCCATCCTAACAGAAGGATAACTCTACAATTGCAGAATGATATTTATCAGTGTTTTAACCTCTCACTATGAACATTCGAGTGCACCCAGTTCCATAAGAAAATCTGGTGAGTCTTGGACACATTAGGTTGGGTCTAGGGATGCAAATGTCGGTCAATTTTCCTGCGGATTATCTGATCCTCATTAACCGGTCAACAAACGGCTAAAAAAAATTCTAACGGTAAAATAACTTGACCAACAGAAAACACTATCAGAGATCTGAAACCTCTGGCTTCGCCTCTTCCTCTCTGCTACTATGCATGCATACAAGGACCGGGCATTTTTCATTAATAAGAGCGTAATGAAAACATGCAACAATAGTAAGCCTATCGTCTTACTGTCAACAGGCTATAATTGAAGATGCAACTCCTGTAATGAAGCCGCTAATAAAATGTCATTTTGAAACATTTGCCAAAAATGCAATCGCGGAAAACACGGTTCTAAACCGCGCACTAAATGCGAGCAGTTCCATATGTGAGATGAAAATCTCCGTTAAATTTAGAAAGAGGGGGAATCTAATAGCAACTACTATGATCGGTTGCGAATATGACAAGGATTGTGCATTTGGCTTCTGGACAACGAAAGAAAGTTCATATGAAAACCAATATAACAGGAGAGAAATGCTGGTTAATGGCAAGAGGAAGTCTTTATAAAATAATTGCCTCCGCGTATCTATGGATGGATTTTTGCAAGGTAAGGCGTTCAGGTTTGAAACAATTATACTGCCTCAAACTCACATTGCAAAGTGGTGGGTGACGTGCTGATAGTCAACGGTTGGCAGGCTATAGCATATGCATCCGAATGGGAGGCGCGCTTTACGAGTTGAGAAATAAAAATAACACATTTTTAATCATGGCATTCGAAATTGTTATTTGTTGCTCAATGGCTGGTCTTACAAAAGCAGGTTTCACTCCAGTAGCCTACAGACTTTTTGAGTAGTTACTCTCACGCTGTCTGACAGATGGTAGCATCTATGCTCTGTATGCTGTGCGCGTGATACCTGAAATGCGTGACGATTAACGAAAATACCCACGCGCCAATTTAATTCTACACAATTGTGGAAATTAACCTATAGACCGATAAGCATTACGGGTCAAATTTATTTTCGGTTGCTAATAGATTAACGGTTAACCGTTAACATCCTTAGTTGGGTCCAATGTGCACAAGTAATGACCATTACACACACGCTTGCAAAAAGGCTTATTGAAGGTGGGATGTACAGTAAGAGGTGGGTGGGTATAAGAGAACAGTTGGGAATGGGGTCAGACTGGACAGTTACCCGAAACCTCCAGCACAGTGCCTCTTCTGCCCTGTCTTGGGATGATACCACAGTCTTAATTTCCTCATGACTGTGTAGAGAGGGAAACATGTAGAGGGGGGGGGGGGGGGGTCCATCAAACTTGCTAACTGTTACTGTTAGCAACTGGGAGGGAGACATGTAGAGGGGGGGTCCATCAAACTATCTAACTGTTGCTGTTAGCAACTGGGAGGGAGACATGTAGAGGGGGGGTCCATCAAACTATCTAACTGTTGCTGTGTAGTAACTGAGAGGGAGACATGTAGAGGGGGGGTCCATCAAACTATCTAACTGTTGCTGTGTAGTAACTGAGAGGGAAACATGTAGAGGGGGGGGGGGGGTCCATCAAACTTGCTAACTGTTACTGTTAGCAACTGGGAGGGAGACATGTAGAGGGGGGGTCCATCAAACTATCTAACTGTTACTGTTAGCAACTGGGAGGGAGACATGTAGAGGGGGGGGGTCCATCAAACTATCTAACTGTTGCTGTGTAGTAACTGAGAGGGAGACATGTAGAGGGGGGGTCCATCAAACTATCTAACTGTTGCTGTTTAGTAACTGGGAGGGAGACATGTAGAGGGGGGGTCCATCAAACTATCTAACTGTTGCCGTTAGTAATTAACTGCATCAAAACAAAGCTTCTCTGCCCTATTGTTGTGGGCGATATTGAATAGATAAGGCTAGTATGTTCAAGGACTGGTTTATGGCAAGGATAACACTGCCATAAAAGCAAGCGGCGCTGGTGGTGGTTGAGACCGTAGAAATAGAATGGTTCATTGAAACTCTACGCAATAGTTCATTTTCCCTTACTTCGCATAGTAAACCCATCCATCCCTCGAAGATCTCTCTTCCCATCCTGGAGGCAACTCATCTTCACTGTCTGTATCATCCATTCCAGCATACTTTAAAGCTGTCATCGCCCGTGTTCCTTACGAATACAGAGCTACAGAAAAAAATCCAAAAGAAATGCTAATCTATATTTTTGCAGAAGCGAAGGAGCCTTGAAAACCAAAATACACGTTATTATAAGCCTGCCTCAGCACTTCCGCATCAATACTGTGACGATTCTCATGTCTGCGAAGTGTTTGGGTAATGAAGTCCTGCAAGAGTAAAGTGAGGGGATTCGATTATCTGCCCCGGGTTACCAATTTTGTGAGGAGTTTCTTAAGGGAAGGGTGATTGCATTCGTTTTGGAATTGGCTGCCTCCTAGGGGTGAGCCAGGTGACCCGTTCAAAGCCCACGGGGAAGTCGGCTCAAAACAAAAGCATATTGTTTTTAAACGTGTGCATGTTTTTCTCTGACAAAACAAACACTGATTCAAAGGGGGGGTGGCAGATTTTTAAACTCTTTGCTGTTAGGATACAGATACGTATCCTCAATGAAAGGAGGGGAGGACACTCTTCTGTTTGCCTACTGATGAATTGACACACTCATCGGTTTCTGGGTCACAGAGGAGAGAAGATGGTCTTTTGTCAAACGAGAATCTCCCATAACATGCACAGTTTGAGCTACTCCAGGAAGTGACGTTGCAGTCTAGCTCAGCGCTGCCCCCTCTCATTGAGTAACTCAAGTTAAAGGCCGACCGGGTTAATGCAGGCTGCCATTAGCAACTAAATTAATTATCCTTATACTTCTTCTGTGTGAATTTTAAAAAATTCTGAATAATCGGTTCAAAGACATACATCTGGTGTATTAAAAGCAGTTATTGGTACCATGATTGTCTTCTAAAAATGTTTTATAAAAGATTGCAATTTTTCTTTGAAGCTTTGAATGGCTGGTCATGGCTCACATCAACACCACATCCCAGACACACTAAACCCACTCCAATTCGCATACCGCTCCAACAGATGCACAGATGACGCAATCTCTATTGCACTCCACACTGCCCTTTCCCAGTTGGACAAAAGGAACGCCAACGTCAGAATGCTGTTCTTTGACTACAGCTCAGCGTTCAACACCATAGTGCCTTCCAAGCTCAAAAATGTTCCAAGACTCCAGCCAGCCAAGTCATAACTGTTCTCTCTGCTCCCGCACGACAAACCATACCAATACACCAAGTCTGGAACCAGCAGGACCCTGAACAGCTTCTACCCCCAAGCCATAAGACTGAAAAATAGTTAGTCCAGGTAGCTATTTGGTTAACTATTTGCATTGACCCTTTTTGCACTAACTATTTTGACTCATCACATACGCTGCTGCTACCGTTTACCATCTGTCCGTGAGAGACTGACCAGGTGAATATAGGTGAAAGCTATGATCCCTTATTGATGTCACTTGTTAAATCCACTTCAATCAGTGTAGATGAAGGGGAGGAGACAGGTTAAAGAAGGATTTTTAAGCCTTGAGACAACTGAGACATGGGTTGTGTGTATCATTCAGAGGGTGAATGGGCAAGACAAACCATTTAAGTGCCTTTGAATGAGGTATGGAAGTAGGTGCCAGGCACACCGGTTTGTGTCAAGAACTGAAATGTTGCTGGGTTTTTCACACTCAACAGTTTCCCATGTGTATCAAGAATGGTCCACCACCCAAAGGACATCCAGCCAACTTGACACAACTGGAGGAAGCATTGGAGTCAACATAGGCCAGCATCCCTGTGGAACGCTTTCGATACCTTGTAGAGTCCATGCCCTGACAAATTGAGACAGTTCTGATGGCAAAAGGGGGTGCAACTCAATATTAGGAAGGTGTTCCTGTTTTGTACACTCAGTGTATATAGTCAAGTTATCGTGACTCATTATGTATCTGTTATTACTTTTAGTATTACGTGTTTTACTTTTCTATTATTTCTCTATTTTCTTTCTGTCTGCATTGTTGGGAAGCACCCTTAAGTAAGCATTTCACTGTTAGTCCACACCTGTTGTTTACGAAGCATGTGACATCCTGAAGAGATCCTGGACCTCATCCTCTACATCCTGAAGAGGACTTCCACAGTTTCCCTCCTGCTGACCTTTTCCTCCTGTGGACTGAATCCCTGTATGTCTGATGTTTAATTCTGCGTGCATCTAAACATAAGTGCCTTGAGATCTATATCATATTATGTGGAGCTAAGTTTTGTGGTTTATTGTGTACAATTACCATGTGGTGAGCTTATTAGCTAGCTCGTGCTCCTGCTAGCGTTAGCACTATTGTAAGCATTTTGCATTGGAATGCATGAGCATTTAGCATGACTGTTAGCGATTAGCCGTTTATCAACATTGCTCATATTCTATATATACCGTACCAGTCAAAGGTTCTGACACAAATACTCATTCAAGGGTTTTCTTTATTTTTATTATTTTCTACATTGTAGACTAATAGTGAAGACATCAAAACTATGAAATAACACATGGAATCATGTAGTAACCAAAAAAGTGTTAAACAAATCAAAATATATTTTATATTCTTCAAAGCAGCCACCCTTTGCCTTGATGACAGCTTTGCACACTCTTGGCCAACTAGTGGTTCACTATGCTTTAGGTGCCTTTTGGAAAACTCCAATCGGGCTGTCATGTGACTTTTACTGAGGAGTGGCTTCTGTCTGGCCACTAAAATAAAGGTGTGATTGGTAGAGTGCTGCAGAGATGATTGTCATACTGGAAGGTTCTCCCATCTCCACAGAGGAACTCTGGAGCTCTGTCAGAGTAACCTTTGGGTTCTTGGCCAAATCCCTGACCAAGGCCCTTGTCCCCCGATAGCTCAGTTTGGCTGGGCGGCCAGCTCTAGGAAGAGACTTGGTGGTTCCAAACGTCTTCCATTTAAGAATGATGGAGGCCACTGTGTTCTTGGGGACCTTCAATGCTGCAGACATTTTTTGGTACCCTTCCCCAGGTCTGTGCCTCAACACAATCCTGTCTCTGAGCTCTACGGACAATTCCTTCGACCTCATAGCTTGGTTTTTGCTCTGACATGCACTGTCAACTGTGGGACCTTATATAGACAGATGTGTGCTTTTCCAAATCATGTCCAATCAATTGAATTTACCACAGGTGGGCTCCAATCAAGTTGTAGAAACATCTCAAAGATGATAAATGGAAATAGGATGCACCTGAGCTCAATTTCGAGTCTCATAGCAAAGGGTCTGAATACTTATGTAAATAATGTATTTTTAATAAATTTGCAAACTTTTCTAAAAATCTGTTAGCTTTGTCATTATGAGGTATTGTGTGTAGATTGATGATAATCCACTTTAGAACAAGGCTGTAATGTAACAAAATGTGGTAAAAGGGAAGGGGTCTTGAATACTTTCCGAATGCACTGTATTTGAAGTAAAAATCTGTTGGAGTTTACATTATAGGGAATAGGCTGGCTTGCAGAGTCCTCCATATTACATCACATCCCGAAAATAAATATATAAAAATATTCTGAATTCTGATCAGTTTCATGTAATAACTCAAAAGATACAAAAGCGAGGTATAACTTTGAGTTGCGACTTTTTGTTGCATATACTAATGCAAATCCATAAGTTACATATGGTTAAGTATATGCTACCTACCCTTTAAACATTGGCAATAGCAGTGGCTTTTGACACACCCACTCCTTTCCACACCCCATTACTTTCCTTTTGACACACCCACTCCTTTCCACACCCCATTACTTTCCTTTTGACACACCCACTCCTTTCCACACCCCATTACTTTCCTTTTGACACACCCACTCCTTTCCACACCCCATTACTTTCCTTTTGACACACCCACTCCTTTCCACACCCCATTACTTTCCTTTTGACACACCCACTCCTTTCCACACCCCATTGCTTTACTTTTGACAAACCCACTCCTTTCCTTTCGACACACCCACTCGCCCATAGATACACATGGCAAGGCATGGCTTAACATGACCACACCACGAGTAGGGTACAGCCGTAAGGTACTCCCTTTTCTCCCATGTTAAATTTCCTACTTTACTCATAACCCGACAATGGCTGTATTCTTTTTTTTTTATCATTCGATAAACATTTTGGATATGCTTGGTTGGTCGTTAACATACTTCCATGTTATTTAAATCAACAAACTATACTGAACAAAAATATAAACGCAACATGCAACAAATTCAACGGTTTTACTGAGTTACAGTTCATATAAGGAAATCAGTCAATTGAAATAAATTCATTAGGCCCTAATCTACCCACTGGGGAGCCAGGCCAGCCAATCAGAATGAGTTTTTCCCCACAAAAGGGCTTTATTACAGACAGAAATAATCCTCAGTTTCATCAGCAGTCCGGGTGGCTGATCTCAGATGATCCCGCAGGTGAAGAAGCCTGATGTGGAGGTCCTGAGCTGGCGTGGTTACACGTGGTCTGCGGTTGTGAGGCCGGTTGGACATACTGCCAAATTCCCTAAAATGACGTTGGAGGCGGCTTATGGTAGAGAATTTAACATTACATTCTCTGGCAACAGCTCTGGTGGACATTCCTGCAGTCAGCATGCCAATTCCCCTTTCCTCAACTTGAGACATCTGTGGCGTTGTGTGACAAAACTTCACATTTTGGAGTGGCCTTTTATTGTTCACACCACAAGGTGCTCCTGTGTAATGATCATGCTGTTTAATCAGCTTCTTGATATGCCACACCTGTCAGGTGGATGGATTATTTAGGCTAAGGAGATATGCTCACTAACAGGTATGTAAACAAATGTTTGCACAAAATTTGACAGAAATAAGCTTTTTGTGTGTATGGAACATTTCTGGGATCTTCTATTTCAGCTCAGGACACATGGGACCAACATGTTGCATTTTTTTTTTCAGTCAACATCATACCTAAAATCACTTGATTCTAAAGGTAAAAATGTTAGCATGAACAGAGACTGTCTCATGGAATGCATGTCACGATTATCAGCCAAAGAGACGATTCCAATGGGCTTTCTTCAGCTAGCTAACATTAGCTATCTAACCCCGCTTTTATATCCAAGATACTGAAAAGATGTTGCATACCGTTTTGTTTGAACAATAGTAGGAGAAAAGACCGCCAAATTAAGTTTAAACTACACAAGGACCAGGTTAAGCAAACCTCATGGTTTCAGGCTATACCCCGTGATGATGATGATGATGATGGAAAGCTCCGGTTTATCTATAAGTCGTTGCTAGGTAAAGCCCCGCCTTATCTCAGCTCACTGGTCACCATAGCAGCACCCACCCATAGCACGCGCTCCAGCAGGTATTTTTTACTGGTCACCCCCAAATCCAATTCCTCCTTTGGCCGCCTTTCCTTCCAGTTCTCTGCTGCAAATGACTGGAACGAACAGCAAAAATCACTGAAGCTGGAGACTCATATCTCCCTCACTAGCTTTAAGCACCAGCTGTCAGAGCAGCTCACAGATCACTGCACCTGTACATAGCCAATCTGTAAATAGCCCATCCAACTACCTCATCGCCATACTGTTATTTATTTTATTTATTTTGCTCCTTTGCACCCCAGTATCTCTACTTGCACATTCATCTTCTGCACATCTATCACTCCAGTGTTTAATTGCTATATTGTAATTATTTCACCACTATGGCCTATTTATTGCCTTACCTCCCTTATCCTATCTCATTTGCACACACTGTATGTAGACTTTTTCTATTGTATTATTGAATGTATGTTTGTTTATTCCATGTGTAACTCTGTGTTGTATGTGTTGAACTGCTTTGCTTTATCTTGGCCAGGTCGCAGTTGTAAATGAGAACTTGTTCTCAACTAGCCTACCTGGTTAAATAAAGATGAAATAAAATAAAAGAAATAAAATATACATTTGTGTGTTCGAAGCACTGAATTCAGAGTAAATTGCAAGCTAACACTTGTTTATATCTAACTCGCTATGTGAATTGACCGTATAAACCTGGAGATTCTACTAAGTAAGTGTAGATATCGCCATAGGCTACTTTGGACAATTTGGTAGGGTTGTCTGCACAACTGGTTTCCGGCAAGTTGAAAGGACATATATGCATGCCAACAAGAATCAAGTTTTCTAAATGACTGTTCAAGGGTAGGCAAAGAATGGAAGTAATTACGTGACATATCAAAGACTTGTGAATTAGATCGAGACTAACTTATCTCGCTAGCCAGCCATCTAACATAAGTTAACCAGCGAAAAAGCTAGGGGTAAACAAACAGTGACATAAGTTAAATGTGACAGCTTTACTGTCAGTGTCATTAGGTCGGGTAACACAGAGTGGCAGGATAAGTATCATGCAAATAATGTGTTGTGACAGCCAAGTATGTTAATAACGACACGTGATGCTGCTGAAAACGTTTATTGAAACGGCAAAAGTTTTGGTAGTTTGCTTCGGATGATGCCTAAATTAATTACATTATTAATTACATGGGAGTAAAGGGAGTACTCATCTCTGTTCCCTTCTTGGGGGCGTGGCCATGTTAAGCCACGCCTCGCCTTGTGTATCTGTACTCCGGTCGCCATATTGGGCTTCAGCTTCCCCCTTCTCAGTAGGAACTAAGAATTTCTGATAACACGTGAACGCGGCATTAGCATAGCAATTGTGAGTCTAGGCATAAAAAACAACATAACAAACGTGTTTCGAGCTAATAAACTTTTATTGCTTAACACAATTTCCCCCCCAGACGCAATATTGCCTGTTTGTAGACATTTTTAAATTTTTTATTCATTGCTCACTAACGTTAGCTGGCTTCGTTCTGATCCATAGTACTGTTAGAGGGCGTCCGCTACGCATCCCTCCATGAAGCGCTGCGATGCCCTCTGATTTTATATCCCTCCTCAGCGCTGATCTCGACCTTAATTCCCCCAAATCCCTTTACTCTAAAGGTAAGACTTCTATACATGTTATGACATGGCTGCCTTTGTATTGTATTGCCATTGTTTTTGACTAGGACTGATGAACGGATAGATCACGTTAGTTGGCTAGATAGCTCACGTTAGCTAGCAGCTAGTTTTGCTTATAGCTAGCTAGTTAACTAATGAGTGCATGATGGACCAACTAGCAGCTAACGTTAGGGAGCAGCAGGAGGCGTGTTGTGTTATTGTTTCCCCCCGGTACACTCGTGGTTCGGTCCCCCATGACTATGCCATGGTTACAGTATCTGAACGTTAGGTACAGGTTGCATTGTCACAAACCCCTCGATTGCTTGCTGAATTTGTCACGATTGTTCGCGAACGTTAGCTAGCTATTTAGCTAGCAGTCTTTAGTTAAGCTGTTTAGTTAGCTATCTAGTCAGCAGATCCGGCCCGCTTGAATACAGCTGCACTAGCGTCGGACAGGCTTTCTGTGTAAATTAGGGTGTTTTCAGATATAGTCCTCTTTTTTAAAATAACTGATCTCAGTCCTGTTTAAAGTGAACTCAAGTTTGGGAAAAAAAAGCGAAATAACGCTTTATATTCACACTGCTCTTGCCTTTGAATTAGGACTTTCTTGACAGTTCAACATTTTTGTGGACAGTCCTCTTTGCATTCACGTTGCTATGTTTCGAAAGGAACCAAGATCTTTTTCCTTTTTCCAACATTCACTCAATGCACTCTGGGTAAATGCACAGTGCTGGACAAGCCATACCATCACAACCTGTTATCGGACAACCAGGGATGTACCTTCATACATTTTGGAAGCTAATAGTTTACATTTAGTTGCAAAATAAGACATACTAATTAGAATAAACGTATAATATTTACATGTATAAATGACTGGTAACCGGATAAATGGCAGAAGAATAATAACATAATTAATAATGCTTTAATTGAACATTTTAGTTTTTAGTTTGTGGGACTAATGTGAGGGCCTGTGGCAGGGGAAATGGTTCTGCAGTAGCCTATAGTGTTTGGTGTGGAAATAATGACAAGTGAACCTGGACAGTTTTGTGTTCACATCGCACTAAAAAGGGAACCGATTTAGCTGAAAAGGACCAAGTGTGAAACACCAAGACACCACAGAGCCATCGTGAGATATGTCTTGGAAAAAGTTGAGAAATGCGTTGTATTCTGAATTGTCCCATTATCCCAACTGTTACACCAAGACTGAAAGACTGCTAGTTTAATTAAACTGCCGTTTTCGTCCTCGTGCTAGATGGCAGAAACCATAGCAGCCATTTTGAATGGCACATGGCGTTGAACAACAAAGGAGCTGATTTGGCTGACACTGCCATTCCAAAATCTCTGCTGTGGCTGCTGCTACACGGACATGCCTGGTGCCTAGATTGATGGCGTTTGTTGCACAGCGAGAGTGGAGACGAACGGTTTCGGTCCAGTCAGTTCAGTCAGTCGTCCTCATGAGCCCTACCCAGCTAGCTAGTTTAGGCTTGTGTCTAGAAACATCAAGAATTTGAAACTTGTCTGCCAAAATTGGGACTTGGGAGTGTTCAGAATCGTTTTTATCAACAATGTTAGACATTAATGCCGTAGTTATACATTTTCGGTGACGATCACTACAATACATGTGCTTTACCTGTCACCCTGGCCTGATATTGGCTACAATATCTAGCTACTTCCCTCTCCTTACAGCAAAAAGCGGGAGCGAAGGACACAGTGCCCCGTGTTGTCGGCTTGCAGCGCAAACTCCCCATTGAGCAGTGTAGACTGTATCGCGGTGACTTCTAGATGACTACTACCAATATTACAGGTTATTTCTCGTGTAGTCTGCTATCCTATTTGAAATAAAATCAAGTGGGATGGAACATTGGAGATGGTGACCAAATCCAGATGGTGAATTTAGTTATTTCTTCCTCGCCCATCAAAATAAACATCACTTTCTTTTACAAGTTTTAACTAGCGCCATGCTGCTGCTGTTGTCAGCTAGTCAACATACATTAGCTTGGGAAGAGACTATCGGGACGATTGACTGATCTGAATCTATTCGTCTCCAAACTCGACTCTCAGCTTCGCAACATACACCATTCATTTTGGGAGCCAGGCGTGTCCATATAGCCTCTCCCGCCTAGTATGAGGACGAGAAGGACAGTATGTAACAGTTACGATAATGCTACAGCACAATGCATTTTCATCCCTGGATTGGTGTACATTTTCCGAGACATCTCACGTCAGCTCTATGGTGTCTTAATCTACTCAGGAAGTCTGTCCGACCCTAGTGCAGTTGTAAGCAAGCGGGTTGGATCTGCTGCTATCCTTAGCCACCCCCATTGCCTTAGGCAAACCAAATACTGAGAATCAAACAGGAACTTTGGCAAGCATTTGGGCACATAGCAGGTTATAAGCAGGTTCTGATTGTTTCAGATGAGTGAAAGTGGCCTTATCAGATTCAGAAAACTTGAATGTCCTCAGATTCAATTAATCTTGCAGCAGTCATAAAACGTATCACATCTATAAAAAAAAAATCATCTTTGTGTGCTTGCACATGTTGTGTGGGTGGGTGTGTTTTTGCCAAGTTCACCTTAATTCATTGGCAGGCCTTGTCAAAAGTGAAGTAGAGTGAAGTGGATGGAATGTTTAAATCATGATCTACCCAGAATGAGTTATATGAAACATGATACAGTAGCCATATTATCTAGCTACTTGGCCAGTTGATGTGGTGGCTGGTTGGTGCTGACTGAGTCATGGCTGCTCTTGTGATAACACTGCTATGAACAGGCTCCATTGTCCTCTCTGCTCAGTCCACTACTCTTTCAGTCCAGCTGTGTCTGGAAGTGATCAAAGCCTGGGGGGTTTCAGTTTAAAGACCTTCTACAGGTGGCAGATATGGCTGCCATGCAAAACTTTTCAGTAAAAATGTACCCTGCGCTGTCTTAGTGCATGAGGTTTGCTAGTGGTTTTGGAACGCTCTCTTATTCGTCGTTGGCTAGTCATCTCGGCCTAGCTGGGCTTGCAGCGACGCACTACTGCTGTTTTCTTTCCACACATGTAGGCTGACAGGCTTAACTCAAAATGTTTCTTTTTGTTTTCTCTGAACTTGGTCTCTCACCAGAGTTCACAGATGCTCTGTGCATTGACAACCTGCCTCCTGACAATGGTTCAGACATCTGCCCGGACACTGTGTGTTACACTAATGAGCCAGTTTATTAGTGGCCATGCTAACAGGAGCTGGCCATATGGTGCTGCTGTCTGACGTGATGAGGTGTGTGTAGCCTATTTATATGACAGTAATTGGCTGAGGCCGATAGCAGTGTTGCTGCTTCTTAAACACTTCTAATGAACACATCTCAAGTGGTTTACTGTTTGTAGACTGGCTACATCTTATATCATCATCACGGATTGATCAAGGCTATGCTATCCATGACATAGGCAGCCTTTTGTATTTCAATGTCTGGCTTTGATTTTGCCATGTAAGTATAAACTGCGGAGTGGGTAGGATCTTTGTCTTTACTCTGCGTTAATCTCATAGATCCAGACGTGTGTCTAAATATTGCATACTCTGTAGCTGTGAAGTCTAGCATGCAAGATTACCTAATAGTTTAAGATGCATGTTAGAAGCCGGGGCATTGCAAGAGACTGTGGTGGATTCTTGGCGTCTGCTTGTGGGCCAACATATTTCTGTGTCATCAAAGCAAAGGGCCAGCTGTGAACAATAAAGTCTGACCATTGGCTTGGCACAGCTTCAAAGCTAACGTAATGTGAGCAGTGTGTAGCCAACTACATAACATACAGTAAGTATGTGGTGAGGTAATCGGATTGTAATAGGGGATGTATGCAGGACTTGGCTGACTTGTAGGCCTAGGTTAATCAGAGAAGTGTTATAACGTACTGCTTCACATAGTAGACTCCCCTAAATACATTGAGGTCCAAAAGTATTTTGACAGTTTGTTGTTGTTTTTGGCTCTGTACTCCAACAGTTTCATTTGAAATGATACAATGACTATGAGGTTAAGTGCAGACTGTCAGCTTTAATTTGAGTGAATTTTCATTCTTATGGGGTGAAGCGTTTAGAAATGACAGCACTTTGTGTCTAGTCTCCAAGGCGTCATAAGTATTTGGACAAATTCACATATAGTGTATTAAGTTTGGTCAAAAGTTTAGTATTTGGTCCCATATTCCTAGCACACAAGGACTACGTCAAGCGTGTGACTCTGCAAACTTGTTGGATTCATATGCAGTTTGTTTTGGTTGTGTGTCGGATTATGTTGTGCCCAAAACACATGAATGGTAATAATGTATTGTCATTTTGGAGTCACTTTTATTGTAATATAATATGTTTTTGAACGTTAATCGAGATGCTACGATGATTACAGATAATCATGAATGAATCGTGAATAATGATGAGTGAGAAAGTTAAAGGCACAAAGATCATATCGCTAAAACATGCTAACCTCTTCACGTTACCAATAACAGGGGAGGTTAGCATTTTTGGGGGGGTAATGATATTTATGCCTCTAACGTTCTTATTTATTATTGTGCCCAATATAAATTAATGGTAATGTATTGTCATTTGAGTCACTTTAATTGTAAATACAAATAGAATATGTTCCTGAACACTTCTACATTAATGTGGATGCTATCATGATTACAGATAATCAGTCATGAAGGAATGTGAATAATGATGAGAGAACTTTATACACACACAGTTGAAGTCGGAAGTTTACATACATCTTAGCCAAATACATTTAAACTCCGTTTTTCACAATTCCTGACATTTAATCATGGTAAACATGCCCTGTCTTAGGTCAGTTAGGATCACCACTTTATTTTAAGAATGTGAAATGTCAGAATGATAGTAGAGAGAATGATTTATTTCAGATTTTATTTATTTCATCACATTCCCAGTGGGTCAGAAGTTTACATACACTAAATTAGTATTTGGTAGCATTGCCTTTAAATTGTTTAACTTTGGTCAAATGTTTCAGGTAGCCTTCCACAAGCTTCCCACAATAAGTTGGGTGATTTCTGTCCCATTCCTCCTGACAGAGCTGCAACTGAGTCAGATTTGTTGGCCTCCTTGCTCGCACACACTTTTTCAGTTCTGCCCAGAATTTGCTATGGGATTGAGGTCAGGGCTTTGTGATGGCCACTCCAATACCTTGACTTTGTTGTCCATTGTTGACCATTTTGCCACAATTTTGGAAGTATGCTTGGGGTCATTGTCCATTTGGAAGACCCATTTGCGAAAAAGCTTTAACTTCCTGACTGATGTTCCTTCAATATATCCATATAATTTTCCTGCCTCAGGATGCCATCTATTTTGTGAAGTGCACCAGTCCCTCCTGCAGCAAAGCACCCCCACAACATGATGCTGTCACCCCCGTCCTTCACGGTTGGGAAGGTGTTCTTCGGCTTGCAAGCATCCCCCCTTTTCCTCCAAACATAACGATGGTCATTATGGTCAAACAGTTCTATTTTTGTTTCATCAGACCAGAGGACATTTCTCAAAAAAGTACCATCTTTGTCCCCGTGTGCAGTTGCAAACTGTAGTCTGTCTTTTTTATGGGGGTTTTGGAGCAGTGGCTTCATCCTTGCTGAGCGACCTTTCAGGTTATGTCGATATAGGACTCGTTTTACTGTGGATATAGATACTTTTGTACACATTTTCTCCAGCATCTTCACAAGATCCTTCACTGTTGTTCTGGGATTGATTTGCACTTTTCGCATCAAAATATGTTAATCTCTAGGAGACAGAACGCGTCTCCTTCCTGAGCGGTATGACGGCTGCGTGGTCCCATGGTGTGTCACAATACATTATTTACCATTAATTTCTATTAGGCACAAGATCATTCGAAACGCAACCAAAACAAACTGCAGATGCATCCAATAGGTTTGTAGTCACAAGCTTCAAGTAGTCATTGCGTTCTAGGAATATGGGACCAAATGCTAAACTTTTGATATTTTAGTACACTAAGTAAATCTGTCCAAATACTTAAGACACTTGCAAATGGGTGGACTAGATACATAAAGTGATGTCATTTCTAAATGGTAAAACAAAATATGTATGACATTCTGTACTGTCGCCTCATATGAAAAATTTGACCTCAAATCCAAAATGCTGGAGTAGAGCCAAATTAAACATTTTAGCTTCACTGTCCAAATAAATACGTAGGGTAGTTTATTAATAGGCTTAGCCGATCTCTCTCTTTCAAAATTTTCACCAATCAAATTTTTTTTCCTGTTGATGTCTTATGCAAACAGTGGGGCTTTTACAAATGTCTAATTTCCATAGAAAATTAGCAGACTCCAGCTACTATGGAAAAGGAGAGAGGTGAGTGTGGAAGTGTAGGCGAGAGTAAATGAGAGAGAGAGCCAGTGGAGCAGCTCCTGCACTGGGCCCTGACCTGACAGTCGTTAGTGTGACTCACACAAGGCTGAGGTCATGCTAGATCGTCATCCCTCCATCAGCATTCACAAAGGCCCACTCTCTCACTCTTAACTCAGTGGAACAGAACACAATAGACTAGAGAACGACCGATTATGATTTTTCAACGCCGATACCAATTATTGGAGGGCCAAAAAAAGCCGATGCCGATTTAAAAATAATAATAAAAAATAAATAAAACAATTTTTTTAAGTATTTGTAATAATGACAATTACAACAATACTGAATGAACACTTATTTTAACTTAATATAATACATCAATAAAATCAATTTAGCCTCAAATAAATAATGAAGCATGTTCAATTTGGTTTAAATAATGTTGGAGAAGAAAGTAAAAGTGCAATATGTGCCATGTAAAAAAGCTAAAGTTTACATTTCTTGCTCAGAACATGAGAACATATGAAAGCTGGTGGTTCCTTTTAACATGAGTCTTCAATATTCCCAGGTAAGAAGTTTTAGGTTGAGGTTATTATATAGGAATTATAGGACTATTTCTCTCTACCAGTTGTATTTCATATACCTTTGACTATTGGATGTTCTTATAGGCACTTTAGTATTGCCAGTGTAACAGTATAGCTTCCGTCCCTCTCCTCGCCCCTACCTGGGCTCGAACCAGGAACACATCGACAACAGCATCGTTACCCATCGTTACCCATCGCTCCACAAAAGCCGCGGCCCTTGCAGAAGGGGAACAACTACGCCAAGTCTCAGAGCGAGTGACGTTTGAAACGATATTAGCGCGCACCCCGCTAACTAGCTGGCCATTTCACATCGGTTACACCAGCCTAATCTCGGGAGTTGCTAGGCTTGAAGTCATAAACAGCTCAATGCTTGAAGCACAGCGAAGAGCTGCTGGCAAACGCACGAAAGTGCTGTTTGAATGAATGCTTACGAGCCTGGTGGTGCCTACCATCGCTCAGTCAGACTGCTCTATCAAATATCAAATCATAGACTTAATTATAACATAACACACAGAAATACGAGCCTTTGGTCATTAATATGGTCAAATCCGGAAACTATAATTTAGAAAACAAAACGTTTATTCTTTCAGTGAAATACGGAACCGTTCCGTATTTTATCTAACTGGTGGCATCCCTAAGTCTAAATATTGCTGTTACATTGTACAACCTCCAATGTTATGTCATAATTATGTACAATCTGGCAAATTAATTACGGTCTTTGTTAGGAATAAATGGTCTTCACACAGTTCGCAACGAGCCAGGCGGCCCAAACTGCTGCATATACCCTGACTGCTTGCACGGAACGCAAGAGAAGTGACACAATTTACCTAATTATAAGAAATTCATATTAGCAGGCAATATTAACTAAATATGCAGGTTTAAAAAAATATATACTTGTGTATTGATTTTTAAAGAAAGGCATTGATATTTATGGTTAGGTTTGGTGCAACGATAGTGCTAAATCATTACCCGTTTGGCGAAGTAGGCTGTGATTCGACGAGAAATTAACAGGCACCGCATCGATTATATGCAACGCAGGACACGCTAGATAAACTAGTAATATCATCAACCATGTGTAGGTAACTAGTGATTATGTGAAGATGGATTGTTTTGAAAATAATTGTCAATGTCATTGAAAATAAGAATGTGTTCTTAACTGACTTGCCTAGTTAAATAAAGGTGGGAGAGAAAAAAATCGTATTTTTAAAAATCGGTGTCCAAAAATTCAGATTTCCGATTGTTATAAAAACTTGAAATCAGCCATTCCGATTAATCGGTCGACCTCCTCTACAAAAGACACATACCAACAGAGACCATGACCACAGAGGGTGGTGTTACAAAAAAGTCCCACTTGACCGGCAGCAGACAGGCTAATCCTAATGTAGGCCATTGTACGTCTCGTGAGCGTAGTCGAGACATTTTAAAAATGAATTGGATGAAGCAGAACATGAGTGCTGTACTGTACCGTATGCTGGCTGGAAGTCCTTGTCCCCCCCCCCCTCCCGCAGTGGTTGTAGTGCAGCTCTTTGTGTGTGTGTGTGTGTGTCTCTCTAGCAGCAGGGCTGACATCCCAGAGCCAGAGATTGTGTCCGTCTCACTATGCTGCTGGCGTTGACTGTATCACAGGCAGATTAGATGACTGCTTGATAGGCTGCATATGATGGATGGATAAACTGCACATTCACGACAGATATATCTATGTCAGGGTGTCTATGGGTTGTGTTTCTTAGCAACCAGGTGACCTACCACTATTAAATCAGTAACTAGTTGGTTGCTGGTGGTTTTTGGTGCACTAACAAACCCCATGATTTCTCTCCTCCTCACCAGAGTCTGTGTATGACCTCCTCCCTAAGGAGCTCCAGCTGCAGTCATCCTCCTCCCAGACAGACACACCCACCATGAGCCAGAAGAGCGGGGGAGAGGCCGGACCGCCCCCTTCTGCAGCCATGGCCTCAGGTAAGCTCTTCACTCTGTCTGTATCCTCACCTAGATCATTAGGGAGCAGAACATAAGACTGACCTTAGTTCAGTGTCTAGTGGACAAGTTCACGCTAGTCTACTTCCACCGTTCCTGCTGAGTGCCTGTGGGGCAGTTAGTGCTAGTGGTGGTGTATTCTGGGAAATTGAGTCTTCAATTGTGGGCCATGGTTACTGTAGACAGGACAGGTGTGAGAGATTGGGAATAAATAATGTTTTGTTTGAATGAACGAACATGGCCCTGGTTTATATACACTGCTCAAAAAAATAAAGGGAACACTAAAATAACACATCCTAGATCTGAATGAATGAAATATTCTTATTAAATACTTTTTTCTTTACATAGTTGAATGTGCTGACAACAAAATCACACAAATTATCAATGGAAATCAAATTTATCAACCAATGGAGGTCTGGATTTGGAGTCACACTCAAAATTAAAGTGGAAAACCACACTACAGGCTGATCCAACTTTGATGTAATGTCCTTAAAACAAGTCAAAATGAGGCTCAGTAGTGTGTGTGGCCTCCACGTGCCTGTATGACCTCCCTACAACGCCTGGGCATGCTCTTGATGAGGTGGCGGAGGGTCTCCTGAGGGATCTCCTCCCAGACCTGGACTAAAGCATCCGCCAACTCCTGGACAGTCTGTGGTGCAACGTGGCGTTGGTGGATGGAGCGAGACATGATGTCCCAGATGTGCTCAATTGGATTCAGGTCTGGGGAACGGGCGGGCCAGTCCATAGCATCAATGCCTTCCTCTTGCAGGAACTGCTGACACACTCCAGCCACATGAGGTCTAGCATTGTCTTGCATTAGGAGGAACCCAGGGCCAACCGCACCAGCATATGGTCTCACAAGGGGTCTGAGGATCTCATCTCGGTACCTAATGGCAGTCAGGCTACCTCTGGCGAGCACATGGAGGGCTGTGCTGCCCCCCAAAGAAATGCCACCCCACACCATGACTGACCCACCGCCAAACCGGTCATGCTGGAGGATGTTGCAGGCAGCAGAACGTTCTCCACGGCGTCTCCAGACTGTCACGTCTGTCACATGTGCTCAGTGTGAACATGCTTTCATCTGTGAAGAGCACAGGGCGCCAGTGGCGAATTTGCCAATCTTGGTGTTCTCTGGCAAATGCCAAACGTTGTACGGCTGTAAGTACAACCCCCACCTGTGGACGTCGGGCCCTCATACCACCCTCATGGAGTCTGTTTCTGACCGTTTGAGCAGACACATGCACATTTGTGGCCTGCTGGAGGTCATTTTGCAGGGCTCTGGCAGTGCTCCTCCTGCTCCTCCTTGCACAAAGGCGGAGGTAGCGGTCCTGCTGCTGGGTTGTTGCCCTCCTACGGCCTCCTCCACGTCTCCTGATGTACTGGCCTGTCTCCTGGTAGCGCCTCCATGCTCTGGACACTACGCTGACAGACACAGCAAACCTTCTTGCCACAGCTCGCATTGATGTGCCATCCTGGATGAGCTGCACTACCTGAGCCACTTGTGTGGGTTGTAGACTCCGTCTCATGCTACCACTAGAGTGAAAGCACCGCCAGCATTCAAAAGTGACCAAAACATCAGCCAGGAAGCATAGGAACTGAGAAGTGGTCTGTGGTCACCACCTGCAGAACCACTCCTTTATTGGGGGTGTCTTGCTAATTGCCTATAATTTCCACCTGTTGTCTATTCCATTTGCACAACAGCATGTGAAATTTATTGTCAATCAGTGTTGCTTCCTAAGTGGACAGTTTGATTTCACAGAAGTGTGATTGACTTGGAGTTACATTGTGTTGTTTAAGTGTTCCCTTTATTTTTTTGAGCAGTGTATATATATATATAATTTTATTTGCATTAGCCTATAGCTAAAGTCATATTAGGCTAGTATTGCTTGCAATCTGTCTCGTGTGTCTAATCAAAATTGGATTAAAAATGGTTTTGTGTTCTTTCCATTGTCCTACGTTTTCATCTCTCTTAGATGGAGCGATGTAAATTAGCCCCACCACTAGAGACAACCTTCACTGTCAGTTTCTATTGTTAGTTTTCATTTTATTCTTAGATGATGAGAAGAGGTGAAAAGAGCTAGGCTATAATTAGCAAAGCAATTATTGTGTCATTTTAGCACTTCTGAATTAGCACGCCTGTCTGAATCTGAACTGTCTGCAATGGACTTTCTGTGAAGATGAGATTGCACACACCATGTAGACCAGCATAAAGAAAATATCTCAAGAGATGTCATTTATATTAGATCAGAAAAACAATATGTAGTGTTCCATCAGCATGCGATTTGAAGGAAGTTGCTAACTAGCGTTAGCGCAATGACGAAGTCCATGGGTATTAGCAAGCATGCTAGCAGATACCATAGACTTCCAGTCATTGTTCTAACAGTAGTTAGCTAGCGTTGGCTTGCAAAACTACCTCTAACTTCCTTCATACTGGACATAGAGGCATAAAAATGGTATCCACGAGTTCATCTGAGGAAGTAGATAAAGTATTCATACCATTTAGCAGAGGAAGCTGACTGACTGAACATAGTAGTCATGTGGCTGCTGTCATTGTGCACAGTAACACAGGTTTAGGTTGAAGTTGACCCTACAATCACTGGTAGAGGCTCAGATAATTCTCAACCCTTTAAATGGTTACTGTTAGGATTGGGGTGTAGGGTAGACTGGTCCCAGATCTATATGTGTTTTAGCCAGCTCCTCTGACTCTTATCATGCCATACATGTACCAGGCTAGGGTAATCTTATTATAGATCTGTGGTTAGGGGCAGCTTCTACCACAAGCTCATTTTCAGAGTTGGAGAGCTGGCTTCATGCTAGCCCAAGCAAGCACTACATGCATCATCGTTTTATCCAAAGACACTTAAAATAAAAAGGATCAGCTATCCTCACACAGTATTTAATTGACCCAATTTGCTGATTGCCAGGACATTGAGTCATGACTGATCAGCTCTCTTGTTGCTCATTGGCTGTCTCATTTGTATTGCAGGAAGTTCCCTCCCTCTGAGGCAGGGGGCATCTGCATATAAAATGGCCTGCAGGTCACTGCTCCATAGGTCAGAGCCTTGTTTATTCTGTTGCCATGGCTACGCTCAGTCCCAACCCAATCCTCCAATTGGCATGCTCAGACTGCTGTATAGGCCCAATGCTGTATGCACTAGCTGCTGTATAGGCCTACTATTGTATGCACAAACTGCTCTAGCCCCCCTCTACATTTAATTTGGCACCGTATCATTAATCTGCAAATTTGTTAAGAGGAAAGTCTGACTGACCAGATGTTTTTATTTTTTGTGGCAATGTATGTAACAATTTTAAAAGCTTGCTTTAGTTTTTTGTAAACAAAGCATGTCCGTTTTGTCACTTAAAAAAAAAAAACTATTGAGCAAGTTTTGATTACGGAACATTCGATTGGGGCCTATTTGTACCATTCTCAACTTTAACTTCAGAAAATTTGCCTGACACCAGAGAACTCTGGCATGCACAGAGGGCATTTAGCCACACAAATAACGTAAAATGAATTTAGAGTTGGGAAGAGGGAAAACATTGGACAAATCATGCACAAATTCAGCTGCGTGAATAGCCTGCTCTGTATTGACATCCATACTAACAATGTGATCGGTCCACACGCCATACAGCCACCTCATCCAGCCCTTCTCCATCCTCTTTGGCCACGGGAGGCCCCAGCTCGGACCCCTCTACCTCAGCCATGGACCAGTCCCAGCCTCCTCTTCTCCACCACCATCCCAGTGGGGGTGCCAGAGAGGGGTCAGGAGCCCCAGAAGGATCAGAGAGGGAAGGGGTGGAGGGAGCTCTGCCTGCCTCTGAAGGTGGAGGCGGCAATGGGACCAGCTCTGGAACAGGAGGAGACCCAGGAGAGGCAGGGGGGGTGGGATCCCAGCAGCAGCCCCAGAACACCCCCTCTAAGCGGAGGCCAGTGTTGAGCATCTCCCCCCCTCCGGAGGACCTGTTTGATGACAGCAGTATGTCCTGCCAGGAGGATCCAGCCCCGGCCGGGCCAGCAGGTCCAGACTCAGAACATAGCAGCAGCATCTGGGCTGACGACTCGGCCTCCAACTTCAGCCTGATCAGCTCCAGCTCCTACAACGACAACACAGAGGTGCCCCGCAAGTCCCGTAAACGCACCCCCCGCCAGCGGCCCGGGGCCAAGCCTGCACCCCCAGAGGACAGCATGGACGTGTTTGATGCAGACAGCGCCACGGCCCCACACTTTGTACTGTCTCAGCTGGGCCCAGACAAGGCCAGCCCCAAGCCCAGGTTGGTTGAATAGAATGCTAGTCTCCTTTTTAGGTGCCTTTACTAAGAGCATGAGGATTTAAGTTGCCATACCATTGACTCTGTTGCACACACAGCAAAGCTAATAAAGAGGTCCTCTGAGTGAAGTATGTTGTGTGCTCTTCAGTTCTCTGGAGGCTGGGTGTCTGCTGAAGGGAGGCCTGCTGTCAGGTCAGTGTCCCCAGAAGAGTGAGGGCAAGGAGCTGAAGATCCTGGTGCAGCCAGAGACCCAGCACCGGGCACGCTACCTGACCGAGGGCAGCCGCGGCTCTGTCAAAGACCGCACCCAACAGGGCTTCCCCACGGTCAAGGTGAGAGACACTTAATAAAATATATATATATATATATATATATAAATATACCATTGGTTAGTCGTAGACAATTGTGCTATGTTGGGTTGAGCTGTGTTGCCCTCTACTCACCATCTTCTCCCCTTTCTCTCCAGTTAGAGGGCGTCAGTGAGCCGGTGGTGCTGCAGGTGTTTGTGGCCAGTGACACAGGCAGAGTGAAGCCTCATGGGTTCTACCAGGCCTGCAGGGTGACAGGACGCAACACCACGGCCTGCAAGGAGGTGGACATCGAGGGAACCACCGTCATAGAGGTCCCTCTGGAGCCCAGCAGCGCCATGTCACTTGCGTAAGGGACTCATCCATTGAGTTAATGAACATTGAAATATCAGTGTGGTGTTGTTTGTTTCATCATCTTGAACGTTCTGTAACGTTGAATCTTGACAGGGTTGATTGTGTGGGGATCCTGAAGCTGCGTAACGCAGACGTGGAGGCTCGTATAGGAGTGGCCGGGTCCAAGAAGAAGAGCACCCGGGCCAGGCTGGCATTCAGGGTCAACATCCCCCAGCCTGATGGGTCTGTCCTAGCCCTACAGACCACCTCGTCACCCATCCTCTGCAGTGAGTCAACCAACTATCGCCCTATTCATACAAACACAAATAACTGGTTACCCAGTCAAAAGTACATTTGAATGTCAATGTGTATGTGTTTGTTTGATGTTCATTAAATTCTGTATGTTCTTGTCAGACTGGAACAAAAGCTGGCCAACCACGTAGTGTCAATGGTAGGGTTTTGTGAACAGCAATTCTTCACACTCTGCTGTGTGCGTGTCCTTCCCCAGCCCAGCCAGCAGGGGTGCCAGAGATCCTGAAGAAGAGTCTCCACAGCTGTTCAGTGAGAGGAGGAGAGGAGCTGTTCATCATAGGGAAGAACTTCCTCAAAGGAACCAAGGTCATCTTCCAGGAGAACCCAGCAGGTACCAGCACTAACCTGCCTGTCTTCCTCCTTTCTTCCCAGTCCTCTTTTCCTTTTGTTCGCATCCTTTTCTGCCTCTCTCGGTGGTGTCTGTGACGTCTCCTCATAGTGACCATGTTGAGAAGACAATGATTCCTTCTCTTTCCAGATGATGACTCGTGGCAGGCCGAGGCAGAGATTGACATGGAGCTGTTCCATCAGGTAACAGATTGATATTGATGCATGAGGAATGCATACGGGCCCTGCGCTGACTGTTCTAATCCTGACAATGTTCTGCTTCCTCCAGAACCATGTGGTGGTGAAGGTTCCGCCGTACCACAGCCTGTCTGTCTCCTCTCCTGTCTCTGTGGGCGTCTACATCACGACCAATGCCGGGAGGTCACATGACAACCAGCCCTTCATGTATACCCCAGACTCAGGTGTGTGTGCTGATACTTTCCTTCAGTGTTTGGATAGAAGGGAGTAAGAGATGGGTTGAAGAAGGGAGGGATGGGTTTGAGTAATGGCGTGGTGTGTATATATAGTACACTGTGTGTGTGTTTCTGTTTTATCCCACAGCAGATAAGTCCCTGAACATGTCTGTGAAGATAGAGGGTTCTTCTCTGGCCAAGGCCTGCACCTTCCATGACCAGATCAATTATCTGGCCTCTGACCCTGCCCAGTCTGCTGGCGAACTGGTTAAACGACACGAGGTCACCCCTATGGAGGTCTCCAGCAATACCTCATCCACAGCACTCTTCAAGGTAGGAGCAATATACAGGTCATATTTAACCAAGGGTCCTTGTATGTACATTTAGATCAGATGGTTTGGCTGGGACATCACCCATTAGTTGTATCAATCAAAGAAGACATCTTGATCCAGGGTCATTGGCCAACTTGCAGGGAAGTGTGTAGATTCTAGAAAATACCTCTATTCAAAATTATTTCATTACTCTCTTTTTGTCTCCTCCCTCAGCCACCCTCTGACGCCCTTATCTTAGTCCAGCAGACCCTGAGCTCCAGCACCCCGCCTAGGAATGAGTCGTTCCCCGGCCCCATGCCCCTCCAGCCTGGGGACGTGGACCTCCCCCATGCCCCTGTCTTTCCCTCCCTGGAGCCCTTCAGCACCATCCAGAAGCAGGACATCGCCCCCATCACCTCCTTCCCCGTCTCCAGCGACACTACCACTCTCCCCCCTGTCCCCCCAGAGGTACCCCAGCAGTTCCTCCGGGACCCCCAGGAGAGTCTGCCTCAAGAGGCCTCCAACTCCTGCGGAAGGGTGATGGTAGTAGGGATGTCCCAGATGGCGCCCCCCTCCCAGGCCCCCCAAGTTCCCCAGTTTCCCCAGGACGGGGTGGCCCAGCTGGAGAGGGCAGTAAGGGAGCTCCAGGCGGGGGGCAGCAGCCTGGTACAGCAGGTCCTAGAGGCAGCAGTGGCTCAGCAGCAACTCAACTCAGTGTTGTACAGCCCCACGTCCTCCACTGACTCCCTGCAGCAAAACGTACAGGACACAATGAACAGCCTGAGACTGGGGTGCACTGAGGGCTCTCTGGCCACACAACAGCAGCAGCTACAACAGCAGTTGCAACAACAGCAGATCCTTGGCAACATGCAACAGATACAGCAGCAACAACAGATACAGCAGCAACAACAGATACAGCAGCAACAACAGATACAGCAGCAACAACAGATACAGCAGCAACAACAGATACAGCAGCATCAAGTCCTTAGCAACATACAGCTACAACCACAATTATTAATACAGCCACAGGATCAACAACTGCAACAGCAACAACAGATACTGGGGAACCTACAACAATTACAACATCAACAGTTTCAACAACAGCAGCAGCAGGTCCTAGGAAACATACAGCTACAGGATCAACAACTTCAGCAACAACAACAAGTACTGGGCAACCTACAACAACAAAACCAAGCAGTAGGCAACATGCAACACTTACAGCAACAACAACAGCAGCAGCAGGTGTTGGAGAACTTTCAGCAGCAGCTCCAGGCTGAGCTCCTCCAGCCCCAGATCCACTCCTCGTCTCATCCCCAGCAGCAGCCTGTGTCTCTCCTCCAGCAGGCTGGGGAGCTGCTCACCATCCAGACCTCCAGCTTCCCCCACCAGCCGCCCTCCCACACCTCCCCCCCCCAGCAGCTCCTCCAGTCCCCCAGGCCTCTGTCGGAATCCCCCAGCCCGCAGCTCCAGGTCCAGGCCGCCCTGCTCCAGAACACTCTGACTGTGCTGACCAGTGGTAGCCTAGATCATGAGCAGCAGGTCACGGGGTCCACGCTGTTCCTCTCTCCCAACACACTCTCTAGCCAGGGTAGTCGGCAGCAGCTGGCATTCCTGTCCTCCATGGAGACTTCAGCCAGTGAGCCCCAGACTGTGTCAGTGTTCCAGCCTCAGACCCAGCAGCAGCAGAGCACCCCCATGGACCAACAGCAGTCCCCCCAGCAGACACAACCACAGCAAACCCAGCAGCAGCGTCCCATGGCTCAGCAAGGCTCCTTGTTCCAAACTAACACTCTGTCCTCCAGCCAGCACCCTCAGCCACAGCCCACAGACCTGCTCCTCTGCACCGCCTCCCTCAACCCCCAGGCTCTGCCTCCAACCCTCCTCTTCAGTACCCAGGGCCCCTCCATGGGCAGCAGCACCCCTCACCCCCAGGACACCCCTGCTCCCCTCCTGTTCTCCCAGCCCACCATGGTTGGGATCAGGGTAGGGGTGGCCCAGTCTGACCCAGCAGAGCCCATGTCCTTCCAGGACCAGAGCTCCACAGTAGGGGGGACCACTGCCTCCATCAATCCCCCTCAGCAGGGCCTGTTCCAGGGCCAGCAGCCTATGCAGGTGAGCTCCAGCTCAGGCAGTGGCCCTGACAGCCAGCAGGTGGAGCTGTACCTGCCACAGGGTTCTCTGTCTGGTCTGCAGAGCAACATGGCTACGCAGGAACTAGAACACCATGCTGCAGCAGCTGCGACCATCTTTGTGATGCAGAGCGGACTGGGGGTGGTGGAGCTGCAGAGTACCGCCTCCTCCCCAGAGCAGCTGTTCCAGACGGGAGTGAGTAGGAATGTCGGCCAGCCAGGAGGACAACCCAACCTGTTTGTGTTCGGCCTCCAGAACGGTGAGACTGCTTTACCTGACAGGATCAGTACTCATCATGGACTGTAATGGAGGAATATTTACGTATATATACTGTATAAATTGTTTTAAATGTTAAAATATTCTTTGTGACATCCTCCTCTTTCTCCTCAGATTCCTCCCAGCTGATGACGTCCGCTGGTCCAACACTGTCAGCCCAGAGCCAACCCCAGAACGCCAACCCTGTGCAGGCAAGCCACATCCAGTCTTTACTGGACTCAGACATGGCCCAGACAGCCACACCCATGCAGACCAACCTACAGACCCCAATGCAGACAAACACACATACTGCAATGCAGACCAATATACAGACTGCCATAGAAACTAGCCTGCCGACCCTTATGCAGACCAGCTTACAGAACGCCATACAGACCAACATGCAGACGTCCATGAGCACCTCCCAGAAGATGGAGGACCTGCTGGAGAGTCTACAGAAGCAGTGATCATTACTGGGACCACAGACACATTGCTGGGGGTTCTAGTGACGTCTGCCCACTCTTAGACTGGGACAGGTTGTGTCTTCTGCTTACAGTACAACCCCCCACAGATGCAGAGAATGGGATAGAGGTGTCTGACTGCTATGAGCCCCCTAAGCTAAGAACATGTCATGATGTTTTTAAAGATTTTTATCAAATGTACTCTTGTGCCCTTGGCTCATATTTTGATGTGATTGTACATGCATTCATACAGACGGACAGGCGCTGTGATGATGAGTTGGTTGAGTGACTGCGCCTTTTGCTCAATCAGAGGAAAGTAACTCCTGTATCCATCAGTCTAACTTATACAGTGGTTCTTCTTTTTCATGCTGTACTGTGTTATTGCTGGCCTAAGAGTGGAGGGAGGGAGAAGGAGAGAGGGATACAGAAAGTTGGACCTAGAGAGAAAGACAGAAGAGATGGTGAGATTTTATTGAGGGAAAGGGGCGGCCAGAGAAAGGTGTCTGCCCTGGTCTTGTTTGTGATTGCAAGGCTTCAGTCCGGTCATACAGCAGCCTGTGTGTGTATCTGGTCACACAGCAGTCTGTGTGTGTGTGTATCTGGTCACACAGCAGTCTGTGTGTGTGTATCTGGTCACACAGCAGTCTGTGTGTGTGTGTGTGTGTATCTGGTCACACAGCAGTCTGTGTGTGTGTGTGTGTGTGTGTGTATCTGGTCACACAGCAGTCTGTGTGTGTGTGTGTGTGTGTGTGTGTGTGTGTGTGTGTGTGTGTGTGTGTGTGTGTGTGTGTGTGTGTATCTGGTCACACAGCAGTCTGTGTGTGTGTGTATCTGGTCACACAGCAGTGTGTGTGTGTGTGTGTGTGTGTGTGTGTGTGTGTGTGTGTGTGTGTGTGTGTGTGTGTGTGTGTGTGTGTGTGTGTGTATCTGGTCACACAGCAGTCAGTGTCATATCTGTTGCTTTGACATTTCAGTCTCCTCTCCGTGTGATCTCTTATTGTTACAGAGGCTTTCCGTGTTTTTTAATTATTTGCATATGTCGTGCGACTTTCGTTTGGGGGGATTTTAGAGTTGGACTTGGAAGTCTTTCCAGTTCATTGTGAATAGAATGGTGGTTTTAAACTTTAAGCACTTTATAAACTGTTTTGTGTGACCAGCAAATCCTTATATCCATCCATAGGCTTTCTATGGTTAGTCACATTGTACTTGTTGATGTCCATTTTTTTTTAAATAATACTTTTTTAAGTTGTCAAGGTATACATTTAAACACATTGACCATGCATTCATACATTTTTCGTTAACTATATTTTTGGAGTTATATATGAGATTGTTTGTGTTAAGTGTTCATCTGAAGCCTATTTATACTGAGTGGTCCATTCAGTGTCTCTGTCAATACCGTCATTCCCATAGCGAGTATACATTGTTCGTTTTGGTGTGTGTCTGATTGTAACTAGCTACTATTCATAGGCTTTCATATCTCTGCCTACACCGCCACACACAATTTTATTTTGGTCTGATACATTGTGTGTGTACATTTATGCGTGTTATTTTTATGAAGAATGTACAGCACATTGCTATCTGTAGCCTACTATTTACCTTGTATTTTACAATCTGTGTAAGTTAACAGCTGGTGTTTTACCTTGTCTTGTGTGTGTAGTTTTTGGTTGGTTTCTGGTTCATGTACTGACAGATGTTGAACCACTACTGTCAGCGTTCAGGGCAGAGCTGTGTGAAATGGACACAGTACCTGTCCTGTGCATTGTCACCAGGGACTCACTGCTACACAAAAACTCTGCTACAATAACCACACTACCACACCACTTACTATAAAGCAATGTTTTGGGTTTGGGCATGTACTCTGTGGTATGCTAGTATGGACATTGGAATGTGGCCTAAAATCTGTTACTTAGGCTGCGTTTACACAGGCAGCCCAATTCTATTTTTTTTCAGTAATTGGTCTTTTGAACAATCAGCTCTGAAAAAGATCTGATGTGAGTGGAAAAAATGTCAGAATTGGATGCCTGTGTAAACATGAGAATAGCCATCTCTATGGCAAGTTATCTATGGTGCTATGTGCAGCAGTGATGGACACTTCTAATGTGATGTTTATACTTACATTTATACTCATGTCACATCAACAGTACTGATATTAATATTGTGGTAAAGTCTGAATTGTGTTTCTGGAGTGATAACTGTGAGCAGGCAGTGTGAGGGGAGTGTACTGTTTTCAAACTTGTCATATTTGTTCAATTTTTTTTAAATATCCAGATGTTTGTTTACTCATTTGTAATTGGTTTACTCATTTTAATTCATGCAGCTTTCATGGATAATATTAACATTGTTTTTGTACAAATTACAAACTTTAAATAATACAAATATTGGAAAGCACTGTACATGTGTAAGGTACTCTCCTCCCAACAGTTTTGCCTCTGTCATATCCATCCAAATGAATATGCATTTTAAACCATGTTGCTCTGCTTTGCTTTAGATGCAAGCAGCCCAATTCTGAGATTCCCCCCCGCCCCCACTAATTGGTCTTTTGACCAATCATTCCAGATCTAATCTGATTGGTCAAAAGACATCAAATGGGATGCCTGTCTAAGTGCAGCCATTGACACAAACGGATGGAATGAGAACCATTTGGTTGTTGCTTAGATTCCCATATACTCATGTTTACATTCTGTCTTGAAAAAGTAGGATTACTCCATTTAAAAATGTAATTTAGAAAGTTTCTTACCCATGAGTCAGATTACATAGTATTTTTATAACAGATGTTCAGTTTTATATACATGCAGTATATCATTTTTCAAACGTCGGACTGAAATCCAGTGTACAGTTTGGGGGTGTGTATACTACCAGATCTCTTCATGTAGAACGTGGGCCAATAGTCAAGATTATACTCTCATTCTGTGCAAACCATATAAATGGAATTTATGCAAGGGACACCATTCCAAGCATAGACTTAGAATGAGTTGTAATTGTATAATTCCATATGAGATACAGCTTGTCAAAGATGGTGGCACATACTTTTTGAGACCACCCACAGAAAACGTCAACTATTTTGAACCTCCCGTTTGGTTTCACCCATTCAAAATATCAATTAGGCCTAAACACAATAGATGATCGCCTCCATTACTGATGTCCAAGCGTTCCATTACATTTTTATTGGGGATTTTCAAGAGCACATGATGCCTCACTAAGCCATACAAACAGAAAAAGCCAACCTCTGAGTATCTCCTCTGTGTGATGAATGTAACTTTATACGATATGTACTGTTTTTAGAGGAAGTATTTGAGGTAGCCTAATCTTGAATGTTCAGTGCATTGTACATGTGTGGAAATACATTGTTTCATTGTGGTTGTCTGGTTTCATGTTCCAAGGTCAAGCGCTCTTATTTGGCTTGATCTATTGCTTAGTTGAACTGTTTGAATGACTACATATTCATTTGAAAATACTATTTGAAAATGTTAACTTTAATGTGGCAAAATATCACACTCATGCTCTCCACACACATTTGTCATTAACTCATTAATATCCATGTTGAAATATGAGATGGGAGTTATCAGTTATTGTGAATTTCTCAAGTGTGCCTTGACAAACCATCAGTGTAGTACGTTTACCACATCCCCTTTGTCATGACTGTTCATGTCCCTTGTCTAATGTTCCTCTACCCTAGATGATCTGACTTCTCACACTTCAGTCTAGCCAGTGTCCGTGTTCTGCTTTTAGTTACATGACCACCTAACGTGTTTTAATTTCATCCATCCCTGGTTGCAATTATGCTGCAAGTCTAAAGTGTGATCACTTTCACTCTAGAGTAGTGGTTTCCAATTCCAGTCCTCCAGCACCCCCAACAGTACACATTTTTATTGTAGCCCCAGACAAGCACACCTGAATCAACTTGTCAGCTAATCATCAGGCCCTCAATGAGTTGAGTCCGGTGGTTTTTGTCCGGGGCTACAACAAAAATGTGTGCTGTTGGGTACTCAATGACTGGAGTTGGGAACCACTGCTCAAGAACTTTGTGCAGCTTAACCCGCCGACTGTATACCTGTTTGTATCCCTACTTCATGCCTGTTGAGATTCATAATTGTGAGGTAAAAGGGAAAAGAGGTGGAGATTGTTCTGATCAGGTGTTGTGGAATTCTCTCGTAACTGTGTGTTTGTCAGCATAACTGTTGTTGCTGTGAAGAGCTTGACATGAGATGAAAAGGTGGTAATAATAAAGACTCCTATTGGAACAGTGTGAGCTGTGTTATCAGTCAGTTTGCTAACTCACAAATTTCACCCTGTGTCTCATGTTTACTCTGTTCAACTGTTCTTTGTAGAGCTTTAGGGCTAGATTCAATGAGATCAATCATTAACCAGGGATAGCTGATTTCAGGGCAGGACTATGGCATTAGGTGCCGGGGGGGGGGTGTGTTTTGATCTGAGACCAGGCTGAGTTTGAGTTCTTGGTCGGTGACTGACAATCACCTGTTGTCCTAACCCCACACCCCCAATATCTCCATCGTTCACAGCGCTCCCCAGCCTGATGTCCAGGATGAAGGTGAGCAGGTGGTGGAATTGTCACCAATACCGCATCCAGCTCCGAATTAAATGGGAATTGGGTTTCTAGTTCCCACGCCTGCTATTACAGTCCTTGGCCTTTCTGTACAATGTTTTCAAATATTTTATTTTGCATTGGACGTGGGATCAGGAGAACCATTTCTCTCTCATTTGGGACGACATCGCTCATAAATAGACTATCAAATTTCGATTGGACTATGGCATCTGACCGCAGTGCCAGTAGTAGGCGCTTGGTTTTTAATGTCGACCATGATCTTAATTCTGGAGGAATTGTAGAGGTATCGTTGTCCATAGCCTAATTACTACCATCCCTGTATGATTTATTTTTAGAGGGCGGGACAACCGTACCCTTGGCCAAATTTAGATGCTTGTGTTAGGATTCGTTGATAGCTACTTCAAATCCATCAACATGCGTCTTTGACAAGGGAAAAGTATAAATGGGATCCTTGGGACGGCCCAACTCAGACGTCACCCCATAAACTTTTACATTTAAAAAAGGTTAAAGTTTAGGGTAGGGCCGGCCCAAGGGTTGCACTAACCCACGTGTCAATCTGAGGTCCAAGTGTCTGCGAGTTTTCACTCCTCGCTTGTACTTGATTGATGAATTAAGGTCACTAATTAGTAAGGAACTCCCCTCACCTGGTTGTCTAAGTCTTAATTGAAAGGAAAAAACAAAAACCAGAAGACTACATGGCCCTCCATGGAATGAGTTTGACATCCCTGCATTACTGGAGGTGGTCAGGAAGATCTAATCACAATTGGTTCACAATGTGTCTTTTAATTGTCTACACCTGTTGACAAATGTGGGCACAATCAGGGCTGCATTCAGTATGTTTCTACGTCCTGGAACGTTCTAAACGGTGCTGTACTGAAAGACCAGTTGAAAAACGAGGAGGGGTTGGGTTGTGGGTTCGGGAACCGCTGTCTTCTTTGAGATTTAATGTCTGTTGGCATCCAATAAATGTTGCATTACCGCCACCTACTAGACTGGATTATACATCCCTTATACTTTGCTTGAAAAAAAAAATATTATAATAAAATCAACAAATACTCTACCATCCAACCCAACACTCACTTAAAACCCACCACCCTACTCCATCATTTAAATCTATCTAGTCCTACCTCAGCATTGAAGATCCCCAAGAACACAGTGGCCTCCATCATTCTTAAATGGAATCATTTTGGAATTGCCAACCACCACTTAAAAAAATGTAAAAAATAAAATACTTTCTAGAGCTGGCCGCCCAGCCAAACTAAGCAATCGGGGGAGAAGGGCCTTGGTCAGGGAGGTGGCAGAGAACCCGAAGGTCACTCTGACAGAGCTCCAGAGGTCCTCTATGGAGATGAGAGAACCGTCCAGAAGGACTATCGTCTCTGTAGCACTCCACCAATCAGGCCTTTATGGTAGAGTGACCAGACAGAAGCCATTCCTCAGTAAAAGGCACGACAGCCTGCTTGGAGTTTGCCAAAAGGCACCTATAGTCTCAGACCATGAGAAACAAGATTCTCTGGTCTGATGAAACCAAGATTGAACTCTTTGGCATGAATGCCAAGCGTCACGTCTGGAGGAAACCTGGCACCATCCCTATGGTGAAGCATGGTGATGGCAGCATCATGCTGTGGGGATGTTTTTCAGCGGCAGGGTCTGGGAGACTAGTCAGGATCGAGCGAAAGATGAACGGAGCAAAGTACAGAGAGATCGCTCTTGAGCCCGATCTAATATCTCTGGAGAGACCTGAAAATAGCTGTGCAGCAATGTTCCCCATCCAACCTGACAGAGCTTGAGAGGATCTGCAGAGAAGAATGCGAGAAACTCCCCAAATACAGGGTTGCCAAGCTTGTAGTGTCATACCCAAGAAGACTCGAAGCTGTAATCGCTGCCAAAGGTGCGTCAACAAAGTAATGATTAAAGGGTCTGAATACTTATGTAAATGTGATATTTTAACATTTCTAAAAACCTGTTTTTACTTTGTCATTATGTGTTTTTGTGTGGAGATTGATGAGGAATAAAAAAAACAATTTAAATAACAAAATGTGGAAAAAGTCAAAGGGTCTGAATACTTTCCGAATGCACTGTAAATAGTCCGGGTGGCCATTTGATTAATGGTTCAGCAGCCTTATGGCTTGAGGGTAGAAGCTGTTAAGGAGCCTTTTGGACAAAGACTTGGTGCTCCGGTACCACTTGCCGTGCGGTAGCAGAGAGGACAGTTTATGATTTGGGTGACTGGAGTCTTTGACAATTTTTTGGGCCTTCCTCTGACATCGCCTAGAATATAGCTCCTGGATGACAGGAAGCTTGGCCCAAGTGATGTACTGGGCCGTATGCACTACCCTCTGTAGCGCCTTACAGTCAGATGCCGAGCAGTTGCCGTACCAGGCCGTGATGCAACCGGTCAGGATGCTCTCGATGGTGCAGCTGTATAACTTTTTGAGGATCTGGGGACCCATGCCAAATCTTTTCAATCTCCTGAGGGGGAAAAGGTGTTGTCGTGCCCTCTTCACGACTGTCTTGGTGTGTTTGGAGCATGATAGTTTGTTGGTGATGTGGACCCCAAGGAACTTGAAACACCTGCCCCTTCGATGTGAATGGGGGCATGTTCGGCTCTCCTTTTCCTGTAGTCCATGATCAGCTCCTTTGTCTTGCTGACGTTGAGGGAGAGGTTGTTGTCCTGGCATCACACTGCCAGGTCTCTGACCTCCTCCCTATAGGCGGTCTCATCGTTGTTGTGTCGTCATGAAATTGAATGATGGAGTTGTACAGTTGATAACCATTTCTATAAAACGTTAAAAATACAATCTTACTGAATCATATATCACTTGTTTTGCCTATTCCTCTGTACAATGTGTTGGAAATTAAAAATTGTAGTTTAGTGAACTTACACACATTACCGACACACACACACACCACCAGGGGACTTTTCACAGTACGCCGGTCCAGAACAAAGACATGAGTGCATGGAACTCCCTTCCATCTTATATAGCACAAGTGAACAGCAAACCTGGTTTTAAAAAACAAATAAAGCAACAGCACAACGTCTCTCCCCCATGTGACCTACTTGTTGTGTGTATGTACTGATAATGTTTTAGTATGTGTAACTGATAGATGCACTCATACACTACATGTTAATGTTTTTAAATGTATGTATGTAAATTGTAAAGTCTTTTGTCTGTCGGACCTCAGTAAGACTAGCTGTCGCCATTGGTGTCAGCTAATGGGTATCCTAATAAATCAAATCAAGGGAAATATAGTATTCTTTCTAACAAACATATCTGCATATATTTCAGGATGTTGTGTATCCCTGGAAACAATCAGAATCCATGCAAACATTACAATTTTGAAAACAGCTTGTCCTGAAAAAGTGGTCTCTTGGCACAACTTAACTTACCCCAGATATGGGAAACTTAAGCCACCTACAAATGTAAAAAAAAAAATATTTCACCTTTATTTAACCAGGTAGGCCAGTTGAGAACAGGTTCTCATTTACAACTGCGACCTGGCCAAACAACAACACAGAGTTACATATGGAATAAACAAACATACAGTCAATAATACAATAGAAAAAGTCTACATACAGTGTGTGCAAATGAGATAGGATAAGGGAGGTAAGGCAAGAAATAGGCCATAGTGGCGAAATAATTACAATATAGCAATTACACACTGGAATGGTAGATGTGCAGAAGATGAATGTGCAAGTAGAGATACTGGGGTGCAAAGGAGCAAAAAAAATAATAATAACAGTATGGCGATGAGGTAGTTGGATGGGCTATTTACAGATTGGCTATGTACAGGTGTAGTGATCTGTGAGCTGCTCTGACAGCTGGTGCTTAAAGTTAGTGAGGGAGATATGAGTCTCCAGCTTCAGTGATTTTTGCTGTTCGTTCCAGTCATTGGCAGCAAAGAACTGGAAGGAAAGGCGGCCAAAGGAGGAATTGGCTTTGGGGGTGACCAGTGAAATATACCTGCTGGAGCGCGTGCTATGGGTGGGTGCTGCTATGGTGACCAGTGAGCTGAGATAAGGAAGGGCTTTACCTAGCAAAGACTTATAGATGACCTGGAGCCAGTGTGTTTGGCGAAGAATATGAAGCGAGAGCCAGCCAACGAGAGCATACAGGTCGCAATGGTGGGTAGTATATGGGGCTTTGGTGACAAAACAGATGGCACTGTGATAGACTGCATTCAATTTGCTGAGTAGAGTGTTGGAGGCTATTTTGTAAATAACATCGCCGAAGTCAAGGATCGGTAGGATGGTCAGTTTTACGAGGGTATGTTTGGCAGCATGAGTGAAGGAGGCTTTGTTGCGAAATAGAAAGCCGATTCTAGATTTAATTTTGGATTGGAGATGCTTAATGTGAGTCTGGAAGGAGAGTTTACAGTCTAACCAGAAACCTAGGTATTTGTAGTTGTCCACATATTCTAAGTCAGAACCGTCCAGAGTAGTGATGCTGGATGGGCGGGCAGGTGTCTCTACTGAATGAAATATTACCACTACCTTTTTAAAACCATGTCTATCTTTATTTACAATTTAACACAATCGCTTTTTTTTCTTTTAATACCTAACAAACAGTTTGTATAATTTTTTTGTATACTTTTAACATATCCCAGTGATAATACCTTGCATTACATGTGAGAAGAAAACACTTCAATTTGCTCAACTTACCCCATGATTGTTGGCTCAACTTACACCAAGGCAAACATTTTGACTATATTAGCTCACACAGCTACAAGGAAGCCACTTTCATGCTAGGTTTAGGACCTCATATTGAAACTTATAGACCCCAACTGATGTATAGAACAATCTTAAAGTATCTACTTTGGTTTAAATACAAGCATCATGAAACCTCCAACACAACACAATTATTTGGCTTGGACCTAACTTGCTTACCACTTCTCCATGTGGTGTCTTTCTTCAGACATATACATGTACCTTTTAGCAGACGCTCTTAACCAGAGCGACTTAAAGTGAGTGCATAGATTTTTGTGCTGGTCCCCCATGGGAATCAAGACCACAACCCTTACGTTGCATGCACCATGCTCTACCAACTGAGCCAGACGAGACCATTTGGTCAAAGGATACATTTTGTGTATGGTTTCCTACAGACAAGGGTGGCTCAACTTACCCCATTTGGCTCAACTTACCCAACTATTTTTTTATGTACTTATCCTTTATTTAACCAGGTAAGTCATTGAGAACGCATTCTCTTTTACAATAACGACCTAAAACATTGATAACAAAAATGTATTCACTTTTTTAACCAATGTTTACAAAACTTCATAGTTGAACTTATATTTATTTTTCTTTAAATAAAATACAAGATGGAGGGACATAAGTAGGTCCAATAGTTATACATTTGAATCAACTATCTGCACAGGTATACAAAACATTCGAGACAAAATGTGTTAAAAAGTAGATACATCAGAAATATACTGTATATTTCAACTTTTGAGGGGAATTTCAGTCTCTTTCATGTAATTTTCATTGACTTCAACAGCTTAATTTGAGGTTGATCACAGCCGAAGCTCCTGGGTCATTGAGCAGAATTCTAGAGAAGGGTTTTAGCCAAACCAGTCACTCTGCAGAGAGAGAAAGAACTGTCCTTTGACATGCTTTTTGTTAGGCTAGTTACTGATAATACATTGTATTTTTTGGTGAGTGATTGATGAAGTTTGAAAATAATTTTTCGGAACTGTAAACTTTTGCAACAAACTGAACCAACATAAGACACTTAAACATCGTACATCATAATTTTGTTAGAAGAAAATGTAATGTTGAGGGTTTTTGATTCCTTTTAATAACCAACTCTTTGGTGTTGTGGTTAGAGTGTCCACCCTGAGATTGGAAGGTTGGTAGTTCAGAGTCATACAAAGACTAAAAATGAGGCCTGGTGTTAAAGAGATTTGGGGTAATGGACTAGCGTCCTGTCAAGCTGCCTCATGCTACAGAAACAGGAGGTATCAATCAATCAATCAAGTTTATTTTATATAGCCCTTCGTACATCAGCTAATATCTCGAAGTGCTGTACAGAAACCCAGCCTAAAACCCCAAACAGCAAGCAATGCAGGTGTAGAAGCACGGTGGCTAGGAAAAACTCCCTAGAAAGGCCAAAACCTAGGAAGAAACCTAGAGAGGAACCAGGCTATGAGGGGTGGCCAGTCCTCTTCTGGCTGTGCCGGGTGGAGATTATAACAGAACTATGCCAAGATGTTCAAAATGTTCATAAGTGACAAGCATGGTCAAATAATAATCATGAATAATTTTCAGTTGGCTTTTCATAGCCGATCATTAAGAGTTGAAAACAGCAGGTCTGAGACAGGTGGCGGTTCCATAACCGCAGGCAGAACAGTTGAAACTGGAATAGCAGCAAGGCCAGGTGGACTGGGGACAGCAAGGAGTCATCATGCCCGGTAGTCCTGACGTATGGTCCTAGGGCTCAGGTCCTCCGAGAGAGAGAAAGAAAGAGAGAAGGAGAAAATTAGAGAGAGCCAAGATTTTCAAAATGTTCATAAATGACAAGCATGGTCAAATAATAATCAGGAATAAATGTCAGTTGGCTTTTCATAGCCGATCATTAAGAGTTGAAAACAGCAGGTCTGGGACAGGTAGGGGTTCCGTAACCGCAGGCAGAACAGTTGAAACTGGAATAGCAGCAAGGCCAGGCGGACTGGGGAAAGCAAGGAGTCATCATGCCCGGTAGTCCTGACGTATGGTCCTAGGGCTCAGGTCCACCGAGAGAGAGAAAGAAAGAGAGAAGGAGAGAATTAGAGAGAGCCAAGATTTTCAAAATGTTCATAAATGACAAGCATGGTCAAATAATAATCAGGAATAAAAGTCAGTTGGCTTTTCATAGCCGATCATTAAGAGTTGAAAGCAGCAGGTCTGGGACAGGTAGGGGTTCCATAACCGCAGGCAGAGCAGTTGAAACTGGAACAGCAGCAAGGCCAGGTGGACTGGGGACAGCAAGGAGTCATCATGGCCGGTTTGCCGTGACGTATGGTCCTAGGGCTCAGGTTCTCAGAGAGAGAGAAAGAAAGAGAGAACGAGAGAATTAGAGAGAGCATACTTAAATTCACACAGGACACTGGATAAGACAGGAGAAGTACTCCAGGTATAACCAACTGACCCTAGCCCCCCGACACATAAACTACTGCAGCATAAATACTGGAGGCTGAGACAGGAGCGGTCAGGAGACACTGTGGCCCCATCCGAAGATGGGTAAAAAGGTAGGCTCCTGTTCTAGCTCGCACATTTCTTACATCAATATTTTTATTCTGTACAGACTTTCTTTTCACTCTGTCATATCGGTTAGTATTGTGGAGTAACTAACTACAATGTTGTTGATCCATCCTCAGTTCTCCTATCACAGCCATTAAACTCTGTAACTGTTTTTAAGTCAGCGGTTTCCTTCCTCTCCGTCAACTGAGTTAGGAAGGACGCCTGTATCTTTGTAATGACAGTGCGTATTGGTACACCATCCAAGGAGTAATTAATAACTTCACCATGCTCAAAGGAATATTACATGTCTGATTTTATTATTTTTACCCATCTACCAATAGGTGCCCTTCTTTGCGAGGTATTGGAAAACCTCCCTACTCTTTGTGGTTGAATCTGTTTGAAATTCACTGCTCGAATGAAGGACATTACAGAGTGAAGGACCTTACAGTATGTGTGGGGTACAGAGATGAGGTAGTCATTAAAAAATAATGTTAAACACTATTATTGCACCAAGAGTGAGTCCATTCAACTTATGTGACTTGCTAAGAAGGTTTTTACTCCTGAACTTATTTAGGACTGCCATAACAAAAGGGTTGAATATTTATTGACTCAAGACATTTCAGCATTTCATTTTTTATTAATTTGTAAAAATGATGAAAAACATAATTCCACTTTGACATTATGGGGTATTATACACCAGGTGGGTCTAATCCTGAATCCTGATTGGTTAAAACCGCATCCCAGACAATGTCTACTCCACAAGTGATCACTAGCTAAATCTATGACTTTAAAATACCTATTTACTCTGTTCCATCTGACAATCTACTGTCTCATCAGCCCAGCCAGGAACTTTATAAACTTGATATCCACTATAAAAAGCATCTAGATATTCCAGACATTATCTCACATTTCTTTTTAGACTAACATTTTGTTTTCAACAGCGGAGATCTGTATAAACCTTGCCGGCTGTCATTTGCAACATTGCTTCAATATTCAAATTCGATCTCCAGCTGTCCCATACTAATGAACGTGTCGGGAGTCGGGACGAGAGAGGCAGGCAGCGTTTCTCAGCCAGTCTAAATTATGAATCAGCTGGCATCATTTTTATGGATATATACAAAGAAATGTCAATTGACATTTAAAACGAAACAAAGTGCAACTAGTTTGTAGTCTTTCCATCTTCAGTTTGAAGTGATTGTAGCTGTGCTGTTGGTTAGCTCCTCTGAACAAGTGTCCTAACGAGTGAGCACATTTTATATGCCAGGTGAAATCACACCTCATTAGATCATTGTTATGGATGTATCCAAATAAATGTCACTAGAAAACAGCTTAAACAAATGCAAATGCAGCTACTTTGATGTTATTCTGACTGTAAGTTAGCCGTGGTTGGCTAACTAGCAAGCAAGGGATAAGAACGTTGCCAGCCAGTATGGCAATGGAATATTTAGAACGAACGACTGTGTCGCGTCCATAGATACAGAACAAAAAGACTTAACGACTGGGTCGCGTCTCTGGCAACCAAACTAATAGAATGAACGACCAGCCGGCTTGGATAGCAACCTTAGATTTGTGTCGGGACAATATCTTGTGGAAGGATGAAATAATATGAATAAATTAATCAAAATAACATTTTTAATGAAAATATGTCAATCATTATTTGAATATGTTGGTACCGTTGTATAAAAGTGATAATGCCCGAGAAGCCGGTGTTTGGAGGATATATTGGCACGGTTTGTCTCGGACCTAACAACCCCCATGCCAATTTCTCCTCCAAACACCAGCTTCTCGGGCATTATCACTTACATAGAATGCACTTCAGAACGTGACCTACCGCATGCATATCAATATCAGACTTGGATGAATTTACGTTTGCGATCTCCCGCTATCTGCAAGTGTAGCCAATGAAATTACACCTTATTGGCATCTGACTTGAACCAACCAATTAAAATACCTAAACATTAAATACACATTTCTGCAATGGTGTAACGGATGTGAAATGGCTAGCTAGTTAGCGGGTACGCGCTACTAGCGTTTCAATCAGTTACGTCACTTGCTCTGAGACCTGAAGTAGGGTTGCATCTTGCTCTGCAAGGGCCGTGGCCTTTGTGGAGCGATGGGTAACGATGCTTCGTGGGCGACCGTTGTTGATGTGTGCAGAAGGTCCCTGGTTCGCGCCCGTGTCGGGGCGAGGGGACGGTTTAAAGTTATACTGTTACATTGATGCTGTTGACCCGGATCACTGGTTGCTGCGGAAAAAGGAGGAGGTTGAAAGGGGGGTGAGTGTAACGGATGTGAAATGGCTAGCTAGTTAGCGGGTACGCGCTACTAGCGTTTCAATCAGTTACGTCACTTGCTCTGAGACCTGAAGTAGGGTTGCACCTTGCTCTGCAAGGGCCGTGGCCTTTGTGGAGCGGTGGGCGACCGTTGTTGATGTGTGCAGAAGGTCCCTGGTTCGCGCCTGTGTCGAGGGGACGGTTTAAAGTTATACTGTTACAGTGGCAAGTGGAAACATAACTAACCTTATTACACATCGTTAAATCTCATAAATGTTAACCAAAATCATTGTTAACGTTGCACTTGAAAACTCTCGTAATCTAACACAGACCACGTAGATTGTTAGATGCTTTTTTGCCCTCCGCATCACTTTGTACACAGAATATCTCCACCAAACATAGAATCACATGGTTTATCCATCTCTGTGACCACTTCAGAACAATGTTGCCTACGAATACAGTGATGTATAAAAAATATGTCAAATTAAAACCAAGATGACTGCATTAAAATATAAAAACAGTAGGCTATAGGCCCATTTCAATAATATTGAATTTCATGTTCAATCAATTGAGTTGTATTTTGCTACTTGTCGGCTACTGCCTATACCGCGTCTCAATATACAGTGCATTCGGAAAGTATTCAGACTCCTTCCCTTTTACCACATTTTGTTACTTTAAAGCCTTATTCTAAAATGGACTAAATTAAAACAGAAATAACTTATTTGCAAAAATATTCAGTCGAGAGACTCGAAATTGAGCTCAGGTGCAACCTGTTTCCATTGATCATCCTTGAGATGTTTCTACAATTTGATTGGAGTACACCTGTGGTAAATTCAATTGATTGGACATAATGTGGAAAGGCACACACCTGTCTATATAAGGTCCCACAATTGACAGTGCATATCAAAGCAAAAACCAAGCCATGAGGTCGAAGGAATTGTCCATAGAGCTCCGCGACAGGGTTGTGTCGAGGCACAGATCTGGGGAAGGGTAATAAAGAAATTCTGGAGCATTGAAGGTCCTCAAGAACACAGTGGCCTCCATCATTCTTAAATGGAAGAAGTTTGGAACCACCAAGACTTTTCCTAGAGCTGGCCACCCAGACCCTTGATTACTCACCAGCTTAAAGCAGCCCCAATTAGTCCTGGCCGTAGGACCTGTCGAGACCTGGCACGTCCAGCAGAGGGAGCCACTGCCACGTGATGTCGAATCCATTTGTCACCACGCCTCGACGAGTCTCCCCCTGGTGGCTTGTCCGCGGGACGCCACACCTAATACATGTCATATTCAAACAACTTTAAATAAAAACACACCGCTCCATAATACTGAGGACAACGCCCCGGACAGAGGGTCCCCAATTGAGGACAGTGTGGCAGTCTTAAAAAAATTAAGTTAAATGCAAAAATGTAAGTATGCGTAAATAGGCAATAAAGCAACGAAGTCGAAGATTTCATAGTTCCCAGTTGTTTTGAACACGGCATTAGTGTCAGCAGGAGGGAGGGAGAGAAGAACAGAGGGCACGTTGCTCACGGTTCCTGCTCTCTCCTTCTTTTCCTCCAGTGAGACAGACCAGAGTTTTGTACCCGATTAGGAAACTCTAGTCACACCGCATCTGCCCCATGCACAAATTCATGTTGTTCCAACGTCCAGAGAAAGTGACAAGCTGCTAATAACAATAAAAAATGCAGGGCCATTGATACTTGGCTACTCTTTCATTGCATCAGCAGCGCGGGATAAGATTGCAGGGCTTCTGAATCAAGTTAACCTACCGCCATCAGTGCAACACAAAAAAGAAAGCCTTTATCACAGTATTCATCGTTTGGTGATTGACTAGGAATGCCTTGAAGATCGACCAGTCTTTTGGTGATTGACTAGAAATGCCTTGAAGATCGACCAGTCGATCGCCCAGTTGGTGACCACTGCAATAAAGTGACAAAATATTATATTGTTCAAAAGTGGTGTCCGTCATATCATTCCTACAACAAACAGTGTTAGAAATGGGTGTAATCTGCAAATCTCGTCCTCTTCTCTGCAACTGCACACTTAGTTTGAGTGAGCGACAGAGAGAAGGAGCATGAGAGAAATGGGAGGCACATGACTCACCAAGAGGAGTCTGTTGAATCAGGACAAGGGTTTTGCACCTGAAAAAAAGGGGAAGTTAAAATAGAATTTAAATTTGCTTTAAAATCTAATATTATTACAAGCAGTGCTATTTCATTTGGATCTACTTAATTACACCACTCTTAGAAAAAAGGGTTCCAAAAGGGATTGTCATGTTGTCCCCATTCGAGAACCCTTTCTTGTTCCTAGCAAAACCATTTTGGGTTCAAGGTAGAACCCTCTGTGGAAAGGGTTCTACCCAGAACCAAATTAGGTTCTTCTAAAGTTTCTCTTATGGGGGCAGCCGATTAACCCTTTTATGGTCCACCTTTTTTTCCTAATAGTGTAAGATCAGACAATCATGGGCAGCTGAATAGCATGTCTCTTGGAGAATCCAGTCTTAGTGAGACCTGATGCAGAGACAATGTTTTTATGATCATCAGCATAGCTAGTACAAACCTAGCTCTTACCAAGCTGGTTACTAGGAATCAATACACATTAAAAGATCAGAGTATCAAACAACATTTTGCACACAACTTACTGTCAATATGGATTTAAGGAGTGGTGGTTCTGGACTCTCCTTTCACTGGGATGTGGCAGAATAGGTCACTTGGTAGCTGAGTGGGTGGCCAAGCACTGCTGTAAAGGCATGCATAAGGTCATTGACATTTTTCAGGAACTGTAAAGACAGACAAATCATGATTAACCATTACCTAAGGTCTTCACTAAGTTACTCTTAGCCTGGCAAGTAGTGCATTCGGAAAGTATTCAGACCCCTTGACTTTTTCCACATTTTGTTCCGTTACAGTTTTATTCTAAAATGGATTAAATATTTTTTTTCCCCTCATCAATCTACAAAAAAATACCCCATAATCGAAAACAAAAACAGGTTTTAAGAAATATCACAAGTATTCAGACCCTTTACTCAGTACTTTGTTGAAGCAACTTCGGCAGCGATTACAGCCTCGAGTCTTCTTGGGTACGACGCTACAAGCTTGGCACACCTGTATTTGGGGAGTTTCTCCAATTCTTCTCTGCAGATCCTCTCAAGCTCTGTCAGGTTGGATGGGGAGCGTCGCTGCACAGCTATTTTCAGGTCTCTCCAGAGATGTTCGATCGGGTTAAAGTCCAGGCTCTGGCTGGGCCACTCAAGGACATACAGAGACTTGTCCCGAAGCCTTTCCTGCATTGTCTTGGCTGTGTGCTGAGGGAAGTTGTCCTGTTGGAAGGTGAACCTTCGCCCCAGTCTGAGGTCCTGAGTCCTCTGGAGCAGGTTTTCGTCAAGGATCTCTTTGTACTTTGCTCTGTTCATCTTTACCTTAATCCTGACTAGTCTCCCAGTCCCTGCCACCGAAAAATATCCCCATAGCATGATGCTGCCACCACGTCTCACTGTAGGGATGGTGCCAGATTTCCTCCAGACGTGACGCTTGGCATTCAGGCCAAAGAGTTCAATCTTGGTTTCATCAGACCAGAGAATCTTGTTTCTCATGTTCTGAGCGTCTTTAGGTGCCTTTTGGCAAACTCCAAGCGGGCTGTCATGTGCCTTTTACTGAGGAGTGGCTTTGGTCTCTACCACTCTACCATAAAGGCCTGATTGGTGGAGTGCTGCAGAGATGTTTGTCCTTCTGGAAGGCTCTCCCATTTACACAGAGGAACTCTAGAGCTCTGTCAGAGTGACCATCGGGTTCTTGGTCACCTCCCTGACCAAGGCCCTTCTCCCCCGATTGCTCAGCTTGGCCAGGTGGCCAGCTCAGTTTGACTATGTTGCCCCTCATCAATCTGGCAGTCAGGCAGATAGACAGAGAAAGCTAGACAGCAAAACATAGGCTATTTAGTCAGCAGGCTGAATAACTTCTGTACTCCTTCTCTTTGTTCCCTTCTTCATCCAAACTAGAAGATTTCTGCAAAACAAGATACTCAAGAATTTAAAATGGCAGTTGAGAGGTGTAACGTTAGAATGAGTGTTGAGCGGGAGCAGGTTAAGCAAAATGTATAGTATTGTCATATTCTTTACCTTTATTTAACTAGGCAAGTCAGTTAAGAACAAATTCTTATTTTCAATGACAGCCTAGGAACAGTGGGTTAACTGTCTGTTCAGGGGCAGAACGACAGATTTGTACCTTGTCAGCTCGGGGATTTGAACTTGCAACCTTACTAGTCCAACACTCTAACCACTAGGCTACCCTGCCGCCCCATATATACAAAATACAACGACCTCTGATGAATCAAGATCTTACACGCTGGTAGCCTAGAACAAATGTTATGTAAGTGAATGTGCACTTTTCAGTTGGGTGGACTGCAAACTACAGAAAACACTGGCATAGCCTGTAGTAAAAGTAAAAGCATTTATAGCATCAGAGATTCTCTAAATTAGGGACCATCTCTGATACCTACAGGACCGCAGAGATGTCACAAATTTGTGCTTTAAATGACCTTGTAAATTTGATGACTTGGCAGTTGAAATATCACATTTCTTTGATTTTAAAAAATTGGTATTTCATCACCTGCCAAATAAACACCTCAAATGGCCTTACTCCTGAAAAATTTTAATCTGGCCGGATAAGCTGATGTGTACTCGGCCTGAGTACCATTAACCGGAGCTCAGAGTAATATGATTCTGCTGGATTTGGGAATAGCTCGCATGAAGCCACCCGCCCCCGGGTCTCAAACAGAATAGGCCCGAGCCCAGTGTGTTGACTGGGTACAGTTTGCCAAGTGTGCTGAGCTCATGCATACCCTGCTGAAAACTAACACGTATGTTTATAATTGTAATGGATCTAGTGTCTTATGTGCAATGGGTGCATGGCCCACAAACACTATGCACGTTTATATAAATTGGTTTCTATTACTGGAGTAGCATTTAGATAACTGGGCCGGAGTTTAATCAGATTTCAACCAAAAACAAGATATCAACCAAAATGAGATGTCTTCTTCATGACGTCAAAAAGACGAGATTTTAATGGAGAAAGCTGACAAAAGAGCAACGCTCCCTTTATTTTGATCCTGTCAGTATCGACACGTTCCAACTACGCACCTTGCCACCGCTCTCTCTGCGTGGTATTTTGGGAAGCGCATGTTACATATTAGGCAGTTGTAGGAAAGATGCATCATTAAAAAAACGTGGTAAACCTAAGTTCCATCTCTAAAGGGAAGCCAGGCTCTGACATAACCCTGTAGGCCAGGTGTGTCAAACTCATTCCATGGAGGGCTTAGTGTCTGCTGGTTTTTGGTTTCTCCTTTCAATTTAGACCTAGACAACCAGGTAGGGGAGTTTCTTACTAATTAGTGACCTTAATTAATCAATCAAGTACAAGGGAGGAGCGGAAACCCACAGACATTGGGGCCTCCGTGGAATGAGTTTGTAGACAATCCATGAAGTCAGCTTTGACAAACACACACACCCCCCAGCACAAGGTTTCAAGATGAATAATATTGCTGTCAATGAGTGGTGAAAGAAAACAGGCATCACATTTCCATTGTATATTAAACAAAATTATGTTACAGTACATTCCAGCATTATTGGTTAGTAGTTTTTTTCAATGCAGTAAAAGTGTTTGATACGTGACTTTAGACTCAGAGTTCACTGTGGATATGTACAGTCTGAGAAACTGTGGATTGTAAATCAATATTCACTATCAGTGGAGATTTTAGCATGTAAATCTTGGTGGGGCAAACACATTTTTTGGTGGGGGGATGCATGCCAGCAAAGCCCCAACACAACACTTAACAATACATTCATTGCACGATAACAGTGACAAACGGTACCAACAAACTGTTAGCGACTACATAAAGCTGTCCCAATACCTTACCACTGCTACACCTTGCTATCAGCGGAGCCTTGTCTGGCAGTGAAACAGTTAATTGAGCCTCATTTACTGCCTTTTAAAAAACATAACTAATATGTCTGACTTGCTTAAACAGATGTGGTATCTACTGACAATTGAAATGTACAAACTATGGCATCAAGCGGGTAAGAAGCAATCTGTAATTTTGATTTTTTTTTACAACAACAATTACAACAAAAAGCTAGGACGTAGTCAATATAACTATTTGTTTAGCACTTTTGAAATGTACAGCGACAGAATTCTGAACATGAGCCGTTCTTACAGTGTTCTCCCTGTACACCAAATCAGAACCGTAGGATAAAAAAAACGGGCATATAACCAGACAATGAAAGCTCTTACAATATTCAATGATTACATTTCTCTAAAACAGGTTATAGGCTATATGTGCACCACCAAGTCAAAACAGGAGGCGAATTTAAGAGGGGAAATTGACCAAATAATTAGGGTGAGGCACACGGGCTACTAACGGCTTACTACACAACATACACTTAGTATTACTTTCTTAGCTACAGTATACATATCTCCTTGGCATATTACATCATTTATGCAGCAGCATACAAGACATTTTTGGACTCACCTTGTGCTGTGCTCACTTGAACATGGTGGTGCAGCCATCCTTCGTGGGCAAATTTTGTCATCAAAGTCTGACTTTCTCTGGATTAATGGGGCTTTCAAGACAACTGGGAACTCGGAAAAAAACAAGGTCGAATCATGATGATGTCAGTGATCTTCAGGTCATAGCTCTAGAAAGAGGCCCAAGTTCCCGACCTACAATTCCGAGTTCGATGACCTTTCAAAACGTGTTTCCCCAGTCTTGAACTCACTAAAGTCAGATTCCCCTGTTCTGAGTTAACAGGTGTTTTGAGCGCGGCAGAAATCATGCTGGATTGACAGCATGTCCAATGTTGAATGTTTATCCTTGGAAAAGAGACCCTTAAACTCAGACTTGGGACCACACAGCCTCTCCACTGAATAGCAGGCTAGTGATTGCTTTGCACTGCTTGAAGTTAGCCACTGATTCATTCTAAACCACTCATTGTGGAATTTGCGATTTCCAACTTGTGTAATGTTTATGTCCAATGAGCACCGATACAATTTATCTATAATTTCTCTTGATATGACAAGGATTAAAAAGGATTTGCCAGTAGATTGTCAACTTGATTCATGATGACTGCTATCTAAGATTTTGAAAGTATGATGTTGACCTGTCCAATTAAAGCTACTGTAGATATAACGTGATTTGATAACATTTTGTCTGTGGCCAATGGTCTTGAGCCTTCTTGGATGGGCACTTCTAATGTAATTATGGCAGCACCCAAGGGGCTTAAATTTTCGAGCTCTCCTTGTAGATTTTGCGGTGACGTAGTGTCCCCATATTACCAACCCCTACGCTCTGTATTTTACACTGGCTGCCCCACCACCACAGAGAGCTAGACTGAAACACCTGCATTTCAGCTGCCTTATTCAAGAAAGCAAAAGAGAGACCATGTTTGTATGTGGTTTTATTTTCTCAATGATTAGATACACCATTTAATTTTTTTTACATTGTTTGCAAACTGATGTGACACGTATCAATGACAAAATAACATGCAAAACAGGCAATCCCCCCCAAAAAATGTGGGGCTCAAAACAGGTGGGGCTCTGCCACACCTGCCCTGAATGACAGGTCGCCACTGTTCACTATTACTAACGTAATCAGACTAAGAGGCATTCAAGGCCCCAAGATAATATATCAAATAAATTCAAATTATAATAGTGTAATATCTCCCATAACCATATTTACACAAGTCCTCCTCTACTTAAAACACATTACTCATCCCACTCCTTCCAGGACAACAATCATTTTAAAAATAAGAAATAAAAATGTTTTCTCAAAGAGCATCTTGCAAAGTGAATTCACAATCCATGTGTTCACATAGAGTACCAATGTATGAGTCATAATACCCATAAAATCTAGCGGTCAAATAAATAAAATGGTTCCAATCGTTTTTCCAACATTCATTTTTCCCATATGGGATTTTAGACACAATTAAAATAAGGGCTGTGTTTCTTGTAGGCTTACCCTGTCGTGACTTTTTGATAACCATGTAAATCTCGCTAGTACAAAGTGACATCAAAATATTTGCAGTATTTACCCCCCCCCTCTGCTAATGTGGCTATCATAAAGAACTACAAATGCCATGATGATCTGGACGAGACTGCCCAATTGAGGCAAAGGTAAGAATCTCTGGATTAATTTATCTAATGTCAGGTAAATTTAGTAATTAATAAATTGACTACTTTTCTTTAAATGGACAATTCTGTGAACCGTCATGTGCAAGTTCTAAATTGACACAATAGCTGTTAGCAAAGGTGTCAGCTAGAGATGACTTGCAGGAGCTTGCAGGGATCTGTAATCTTGCATGATGTCTACTTTGATGCTAATTAGCATTTTTCAAATCTGAGAGTAAATAGAGCCAAATATATTGATAAAAGTCACCTTGTCTGAGAGGGAGTTACATGGTTATCAAAACATCACGCCAGGGTAAGCCTACACAGCCCTTATTTTAATTGTTTCTAAAATTCCCTATGGGGAAAATGAATGGTGGAAAAACAATTGGAACCATTTCTCTGATTGACCTCTAGGTTATATAGGTATTATGACACCACCACTGTGGGGCTCTATTAAATATGTAAGTAGGATCCATGAGTAAAAAAAAAAAACATTTGGTTCAGAACCCCAAAAATCAAACTTTTCCTAGTGGTTCATCCAAAGTGGTTCATCCATCTGTCCATTGCCTCCTCTTCAGCTCACACTTTGTACTTCACCTTTGCTTTCTCGTTCAGTATACAGATGTGCTGCACAGAGCAAAAACACATGGTAACAAGTGTGTGTGCGCACGCGCGTGTGAAAGAATACACCAATGACAGACTTGATTTAACAGATCTTATATTTAGGTCCTTCATGAAGACTCAACAAGCTGAATCTTGGATAGAGAATATGACCAAATATCAGGATCATGTCTAACCCAGACAACTTACACTGAGATCTCTGAAGTACTCGTTGTAGTCCAGGGCATATCCCACCAGGAACCAATCAGGCACCTCAAACCCCATGTCTGGGAAATACAGAGAGACAGAAACACAAAACAGACACAAATCACTCCACAAATACATGCAAAAAAGCTATGTGCAACATGTATTAACATATTGATATGAGTCTCTAGTTCCTGGCATGCTGAATATCAAGAAATCTGTGTCATGACTTTATGGGATGTGTTTTAGTGTACATTTCTCCTTTACAGCTATATGCATTAGTATTACATAACAACATACATATATAAAGTATGTTGCTCTTTTCTCTCTCTAGAGGCTAGATGGTTGACTCCTGTGGTCTGTGACTGGGGTTGACCCTTTAGCTGCCAGGGACATAGAGCAAGTCTAAGGCAAACAGCTTTCCCTGCAGCACCATCTTTAAAAGCTAAGCTAAGTCCGACTTAAAAGCATTGCATAATCACTAACCGTGTGTGTAGCATCCTAGTACTAGAGTACCATGTTCAATTACACATTTAAAGTAGATTTTCAGATAAGCATATTCATCTCATGTGGAAAATATAACTACATTATATGTGGTCATCCTGCCTAAGGCTGAGGCTCTTTCTAGTAGATCAGTGGGCACGCACACAACCCCCAACAACTGCATTGTGGACATCGATTAAGGCAGCCCCCTGCATCTCTCTGATTCAGAGGGCTTGGGTTAAATGCAGAAGACACATTTTGGTTGAATGCATTCACTTGTACAACTGACTAGGTATCCCCTTTCCCCAACACACACACAGCAAAACTCACAGTCTGGTCTATATCCTGAGCTCCTTGGTGTTCTCTTAACTAGAAGGCTGAAATGACAAAGCATACAACCAGAGAAATTAATAGGATCTCTAGGCAAACCATGCTGTTAATGGCATGGGATGTTCTCAATGACATGGTCTACACAGAAAAAAATACAATCCACTCAATGGCCTCTCAATAATATCGTGTACTACAATGCACTCAAGAACATTACCATCTACAACCTAAACTAGTCAAATAGTCCCTTCGATAGCAGAGGGTTATCCCGTCCTGCCACAGATCAGTTAACAGTGCATAGATGAACTCTTAAGCTGTTCCAGTCACATAACATCTCTAAATCAGCACTTAAGGGGAAGAGAGAGCATTAGGGTAGACAGAGAGTGCTGTCATTCACAGTGCTGTCTGGATTGGCAAAGTGACTGACATTCTGAGCTGCAACACTTCTGTCTAAATCTGGGCAACACAGTACTTGTAGAGAATGTTCAGTAGGCATGATATGGGAGGAAAGAGAGTACTGTGTGCTGTATACAATGGTTCTCACCTGACCACTTTGACCATCTTTGGATTGCATTCACTCAGCAGTGATAGCAGTGTCTCCATAGTCCTCCCAGTCTCCACAATGTCCTAAACCAATCAGCAGGACAGACACCGTTGGATAAGGGGTTTCAATTCAAGGCGTGCAAAGCAGTCCTACAACAATTCAAGGCAAGCAATAAAATATTTATGTGGACAGCCATAGCGATGGTACACCCAAGAGTGAATGTGATTTGTGCCCTTGTCATATTGCTACAGTTGATGTGAGAGCTAGCATGCTCCACATTTATTTACAGCAGTTTTAACATTTAGAGAGATGTAATATTCAGATGAAGTGCTAGAAAGACAATTTCCCTCTGTCTTACCTCAACTATCAAAACATTCTGCAAAGGAAATGAGGAAACAATTCAATACACAAATATACTGTTGATGAATATGTACATAATCAGAACATTTGAATAATATATATATATATTTTTTTAAATACGGAGCCTGTAAAAGGGTTACAATTTCACTCCTAAGATGTAAGATATTTGATCAGTGGTTATGGCAAGCAATCAAATCTCACCTTCCCCGTTAGAGTAGAGAGCTCATCCCCTCCAATAACTTTGACACTGTTTGTAGACTGGTCATTCTGGGGACAATACACACCAGTAAAACTACACCTCACCCAGGATGAGGGTGATGGTCTAAATCTATCATAAGGTGATCCAGTGGTGATGTAAATATACCTCATAACAGTGTTGGCAAATGGCAGTGTTATCTGCTCATGCATCAGTAGCAGAGCCGAGTCTAGTGGTAGATCCGATTGTGCTTTAGCCAACCCGTGTCGTGTTTGTTGGCATGTGAACAGATAACAAAGGAGTTGGCTAAACGCACAAACTGATCTAAGACCAGGCTAGACAACACAATTCTCCAGCAACAATACCCAGAATAAGCATGTAACCCAGCATTTACTGTACATAAAGATTGCCATCTACTGTATCTAACTGATTTGGAAGCTATTGAAGGAGGAAGATAAATGTGGAATGGTTCACTCACACAATAGCTCTTTAGTCTAATGAAATCCACAGTCAACGGGACAGACTTATCGCAGTTCTGATTTAGGGCCTTGATGTAGTCCAGCAGGTCGGCAAAGAATTTATAACCTCCTTTGAGAACACACAGTGCTACTATATGGTGTCCCCCCATGTCCCGGACTATATCACGAGCCAGGCGCTCAGTCCTAGAGAGAGACAGAGGGGACAGAGAGAAAAGGCATGGAGAGAGAGAAGGAGAGAGGAAGATACAATGGCACGTGACATGTAATTTCTGTGCAGGCTCATCAATGTTCAGTTGGTTTGTGATCTGGTCAGTCAAAACAATAATGGTTTGTGGTTAGTCTGGCCAGGTGGACACCTGATGAAAAGTTGCTGCCTGGGTCAAACCAAATGTTCTGTTTGGAGTCCTACTACAGTATTCAGAACACGGTTTAACATGGCATTCTACAACCGGGTAGTCCGATTGCCCAGGTCTCATTCATAATTGTCTGCAATGCAAATTGATGGTGGCTGTTACATCACTGCTGGTCTGAATGCCTTACAGTGATTTGTCTAACAAATATGTTGGTGAGCTGTTTCACACAATATACCTTTGCAACCATGGGTCAATTTAAAAAAACAATGGAGGCACAGAGTGGTGAGAATGTTGAGTTCTGATTTACTCCACAAGGGAGAGTGAGAGTGAGAGAGACACTATTTCTGGTAACAACTCACTGTAACCTTGATAAGACGAGTTAAACCTATAATATTCTGCACTATGAGGCACAAGGTTATTAGCTATATATAGTTTTTATTTCTATTGTTATTTTTTCAGTTTGTTAGTTTCCCAACTTGATTTACGAGTGTTTTTGTATTCTGTTTTAGTTTTAGATAAAAACATTTATTTCGTTTTTATATGATTTAGTTAAAAAGTTTGTGTTAGGAGGCTACTTTCTGTCCCCAACACTATGTGTGGGAGGCTAGGAGCCATTTATGTATTGTAGGTTGTAATTCTGTTAGCTAGTGATAACAGAGAGGAAACAGGCGAAGCGAGAGGGTCGACGCCAACCCTAAATCTGTCTGCGTGAAAATCAGCATTAACTAGTGGAAGTGAGGAATTGATGTATAGAGGTCAATGAGAGTGTCGAGTTTGGTCGACAATTTTTTATTAGTAATTTGCTACGTTAGGCTTATTTGATCGAATAGAAGTTTTGTAATGTTTAGGTTTTTACAAATGCACTGATAAGAGGACACACGTGGCATTTCCGCAACTTTGAAAATTAGACTATTGGAGTTGTGCCTGTTGTTCACACGAGTATCTGCCCCCTCATCGGCTAGAATGATCCCACCTGATCTTTCCTCCTCCCGCCTGCATTCCATCTTTGTGGACCTGTATTTCCATTGTTTAGAGCAGTCACTCGACTAGCTTGTCAATATAATAGATCATCTTTGGTGATAGCTAGTAGTCTCAAATCCCAGACCTAGAGAAACAGCACTTGGCCTGGGGAAGATGTCGGATTCCCAGGGAGGGGCCTCTTCAGACAGACAAATCTGTCAACAAATATGAGTTTCCGTAGCCTGTAGCCAGACAAAACCTGGCTTGGAGGTAGATGATGCAAACTAGCCACTTGCAAAATGCACTCATTAAAATAACCTCTGCATTCTCCATCTCGCTAGCTAGTTACTACTTTGTGTCCGGCGGGGTTGTTTATGCAACAAGCGGATAAGGTGGTGACGTCACCGGATGTGACGGGCTTCCCTGTTCCGACTCCTCCGCTCTATCCCAACAGACGCAGGTACTTGTACAGACTTGTTTGATGGAACATTGTGGAAGGCAACCCGTCTGTCTAGCGAGACCAGATGGCTAGTGATGCACAAGCTAGGCCTATTTGAAACATCGCCATCTCCTGGCAGCATTTACCTGCCAGATTCAGAAGCTTGAATACCCTATTAGAAGAAAAAATTATTGAAAACCCCATTTGATTTTTGCCCAAAGATTAGAAGAAAAAAAACTAAAACTGAACACAATTTACGATGGTTTTTATTTTAGCTCGTTTTGGAGACAAAGTTTTAGTAGTTTTACAAACAGATTGCTTAATAATTTTATTTTGGTTTACTAAATAGTTTTTTCATGATTAGCTTTTGTTTCATTTTTTGTTTACTATAACAACCTTGACGCAGCATTGTGCCCTGGGGTTTGATGATGATGCTACAGTAGCCTACCCAGGTTCCAAGAGTGCCAGTCCAGTGGTGATGGTTTGACTTACCTGTCCATGATCAGTCCATGAGGGATGATGACCCGGTCTAAATCCTCCTCATAGTGTTTGGGGACACAGAAGAGGTCCAACTCATACCCCTTCTCATCATCTGGTATCTGAAGGAGCAAAGCAATAAAACATTTAGTAAATCGTGACCTTGGGTTCTATAAGGTTCTATCTGTGCAATGCACAGTTCTGAGATTTTGAGCATCAAAGTTCTCACATCCCAGACGTCGGAACTGTTTTGAAGTGAATTCTTCTTTCATAAGGGCCTCGCCTTAAAGGTACCTAAATTGCAGAGTATCAAAATCCTGAGACATTTGTAAATCCGTTTTTTTAGGGGGGTGCAATCACAGAAAGAACCTTATAGTTCTGAAATGTCAATCAGGGTTTAGTAATAAGGTTCTGACACTTCTGGATTAGACATTCAGTAAAGAAAAATATAGCTTTTTGAATAGATAAATTACAGAATAACTATTTGACCAAGATAGTCAGAACACATCAAATACATTAAGAAATATATTATGATCATCAGACGAATTACTATCAACACTGAACAATGTGACAACATATATTTTAAGATTTCTGACATTGTTGCGGTTTGTTTGGGTGCCATTATTGCGGTCTAGACAAGTCTACAACACAGGTCAAATTCATGTTGCATGGCCCGGTCATTTTAAACCTTTCCATCCGTCCTAAAGAGAAGTCTCCACCCACCTAAGGCACCCGGCCAAGAAAAACCAACACCGCCATTCTTAGAGAGACATGGCAAAGACCTTTTCTGATTGGTCCGACTGTATTTGTTCAGGCTTGTAATTGGATTGCAGATAGAACTTTAAACAGCCAATTTGAAATGGGTTCATGCAGAACATCCTAGTTTTCAAATTTTGTTTCACTTAAAATAAAAATCATATCAAATACATATGAAGAACCATCTAAAGATAAATTATGTGACAAACACATTTTTTTTTTTTTTTTACAAAAACGTTAAATATAACGTTATAGTTCCAATGTCTTCAAATGTTAGCACAGAATGGCACAAGTCTTCATTGAGTTGACCATGTCTTCGCAAACTGAAACACATACGCACACACACGTCATCCTTGCAACATTTAAGCTTGCTTTCAACCACCTGTTTCTGGGTGAGCGAGATAGAGGGTGCGATCCGCTTTCAGGACTTCATACTAGGCCTGACAGGCTGCGTGAATTGTGAAATGATGTCAATTGACAAGGTAGCTAACACATGCCAGATATGTATTCACACCGGTCCTGTCCCGCAATCCTGATGTTATTATGAAACCACACTGACACAAATCAGAAACGTCCATTCTGCAGAATATCATTCTGTCGAGACAAGACGAGGAATCTGTCTGACTGACATTGCAAATAGAACATAGGGTACACTTTACCTGGTGATAGGTGGCCATGTTACCGCTCGTGCTGGTTCACGTCTCACTAGGGTGATATTTGAGCCATGCCTGGATACATAGTGAAGAAAGAATGTTATTTAGTGTAATGGGTGGTGCATCAGTCGTATGTGCCTTGTCAGCCGACTACCTACTTTACCGTGGGCGAGGACATGCGATGCTCTCCCTCCCCCGGGATTTTAAACCATCACGTCACAATCCATTTTACCATAGCCAGCCTTTTACCGTCCAATAATCTGATTTACCGGACGCAACCTGCGTTTAATGCACTGGCTGCTGCACATTGTAGAATACCGCCGTATTCATTGCTGGTACAATAGTAGAATTAGCTGAAATCTGAAAATAATTGTAGCCTAGTGCATTTTTGTCATAAACCACCGTCCGTTATTTCGTATGTTATAATATAAATTCACACATCCAAATCTATGCCTATAGCTGCACCATGAAGGATTATCATACATTTGGGAGGCTTGCTGTCAGTGACATGCTGCGCAATGATGATCTGTATACAGCGCCTTCCATTACTATTTAGTTCATTGTCTGAAAGCTTGTCCTCAATTAACCCAGTAAAAGGTTCTATCAATAGTTCATCTACAATTAATCCAAATGGGAAAATACACTTCAAACCACTTTTCACTTGGCATAGCCTGTGTTTTGTTAGATACAGATTCATAATAGGCAGTCCATCACCAGCCTTGAATGTATGGCCATGTAGGATTAAAACCATAATGTATATTGGTAAACTTTGACTGACTGACTGACAAATAATTTGTTATTTAGGATGCAAGGTTCTTTGTAGATCAGTCAGTCGACAGTCGCCTGCACTGTCGGCTGCAATGTAAAACAAGCCCTGTCTTCCACACAAATACCTGGCAAGACTGCAGGGGAGGCAGCTTAACATCACAATTCTCCTCCCTGTGTTTCTATGACATTACATATTATACAGTACAAAACACATCCAAGGGACAAAAAAAATACATTTGCCAATTGGAAACATAAAATTATTTAATAGGACCCAACTTTAATGAGTGATACAGAAATGTAATGTTCCTTTTCACCATACAAAAGATAAGAGCTCCCAGGCAATTGTTTGTCTCTGTATGTACGTACATACATACATACATACATACATGCAAGACACAAACCACCAGGGTCGCATTCAGGAGGGGGGAATTTACTGAACGTTACCGATAGAAATAACAGAATAGAGCTGATGTGATTGCTCACATCAGAGAGGCATGTCGGTTCTACAATATGCATTTCTATCTGAGCGTTCCTTAACGTTGTGCCCTACTGAACGCAGCCCAGAACAAACATTCTCATTGTAGAGAACATCCAATACACAACCATCCTCTCACCCTCAGCACTATAGCTATTATGCCAGTTATGACAAAGTCTCAAATGACACCATACAGAGCACTACTTTTAGCTAGACCTTATACGCAGACATGTAGTTCAGGCCAAAAGTAGTGCACTATCCAGGGGAATAGGGTGGTTTATAAGACACACACCAAAATAGTGTGCACTTATTTTTTCTTCTTCTCATCTTTCTTGGATGAGGAGTCACCCTTCTCCTTCTCTTTCTCTTTCTCGTCCTTCTTCTCCTTGTCCTCTTTCTTCTCCTTCTTGCCCTCTTCCTTCTCCTGTCCCTCCTTCCGCTCTGCGTCACGGTTGGAGATCTTGTTGTTGATGAGGTTGTGGAGAGCCACCACTGAGCGGATAAGGGAAGCCAGGTAAACCACCAGCATCTGGTCATTGGTCTTTAGGTAGAAGGCCTTAGTGAACTCCTGCAGGGAGAAGTGGCAGGATTAGGGCATTGTGAATTATGATTAACTAACCAGGGGATTTGATCAGCACAACAAGGAATCTGGTGGAAAATGCCAGGCTACCTGTTCAATGTAATGAAATAGTAGATCCTTCAAACCTGAATGTATTTTATTTGAGAATGAAAATGTATCAATGTGCACTCTTTCCCCAGAAAATAATAATAAATGGTAATCGATTACCATGCCTACCCCCCCTGCCCCTATACCCCTTGCTCCCACACCCCATCATACCAGTAGGTTGACGTCGGGAAGCAGGTTGAAGACGTCCTGTAAATGGTAAACGATTTGGTGGTTGATGGGAAGCTTGCCTGCAGCCACTCTCTCCAGGTAAGACCTGATGTCCAGCAGCTTGGAGTTGAGTCCCTTCAGGCCATGTACCTGGTTGGTGATCTGCTGAGACAGAGTACCCACTGTTGTGTCCTTGATGTCTCTGTGGACAGGAGAATATATCAAAGGAGAATAGAAAAGGATGTCGAATTCAGTGTGGCATTAAACTGGAAGTCAGAAGACTCCCTGAAATGCTTTATTGTACGTGTGAGTAAAAGAGAAAGAAAGATGGGTATGTGGAACGTGTGTGTGTGGTCCAGTTAAAAGATCATGCTTACCTGAGCAAATGCTCCACGCCCACCTCCTCTGCTTCCTCTGCTCCAATCTCACTGGTCACATGTTCAAACGTCTTGGAGGTCGGAGTGCCGTCCTGGAGAAGTAAAGTAACAAGAACTTGTGTGATCACTTGTATGCCTAGTCCAAAATCAGCCCAGAGACCGCGGGGTTGGCTGGTCCAGGGTTTGACTGATTTTGTCATTTAGGCTCATAAAAGTCTATGCTCCACTTACATCATGTATTTCCTCCACAGAAAAGTAGGCTTCTGTTGGCAGGCCCAGGTCCTTAGGCTTCACATCAATTATCACTAATACCTGAGAGGGAGAAAGTCCCATACAAAACACAGTCATTGTTAAATTCTCTGCTGCATTATCAATACAATTTCATCAGGAGATGGAACATATGTCTTACTGGTATTTATTAATGTGGAATATTTACAGGGTTGAAATCACTTACTGAATTGGTGCAGTATTGCTTGATGAGTTCATTGATGGCAATGTCATTCTTATGTAGTTTAGGACCCGTGTGATACCAGCCCACTATCCTCTCTCTGGCTGGAAAGAAGAGAAGGGAAAGGTTTGAGAATCTTATAGGATGACTGTAGAAGTCGATGAGACTGAATATATAGTTAAAATGTACCAATGTATAGTGTGTTCTCACCATTGACTTTCTTGAACATGCTGTACATATTCTCCAAGTAGTCATGATCCAGGAACCACACTGAATCATCCTTGTCATCCTCATCAAATGGCACTGGAGAAAATCCAATCAATATTGCCTCCAACTACAGGCTTATGTAGCTAAACATTTTGTCATCATAATTACACTGCCGTCACAAATGTTATAAACTAGCCACATGACATAACAGGTTATTTTAGTAACGTTACAAGATTAAAGGAGAAGAACTCACCTGCAAAGCTGTTGGACACATCAAGGACTTTCTTATGCCAAGAGCCGAGGAGAACACCCACTACTCGCTTCTGGTTGCCTACTTTCCCTATTCTGTAAAAACAACATAACATTTACACAATCAATACCAAAGGATGTCTTGGAGGAAATCAAACATTTCCTCTAAGACTCAAGTCAAAATAACTACTTTTACCCCGACACTAGCTAAGTTAGCTATCCTGATACATAAATGACGTTGTGCTCTACGAAACTGACTGATTGTTTTTCAATTATTCAGAAATCAGTTGTTACTTGCTAATACTAACAGGTAGTGAGTGGCCTATAAATACAATTGACTAGCCAAAATTAACTAGTTAGCTATGCTACTGTCATGGCTAACAAATACACAGCTTCATATGAGTTTCTGACTCAGCAGGGTTAGCTGGCCAGCTAGCCTAGCTAGGCCTGGCTGCAACATCATCTAGTACAAAAAGTGGCAAGTTAGCAAAGAGGTAACGAATTGATAGGATTTGGAAACATATTATTAATGACATACCTATTAAAATGATCCACCACGCTGAGCAACACCAGTGGATGGACAACCACATTTTCTACCGCTAAGTCCGGCATTTTGAAGTGTTTGAGGATGAAACCAAATTCTGTGATGCTAGCTGTCTAGCTAGGTAGCTACTTCCTGTCGAATGCCTAGCTACTTCCGTTTCTACGTAGCAACATAACCACTGAATAAAACGCGACGGTAGTGTAGAAGGAATATCTTTGGAAGCTGTTTGCTAGACTACAACAACATTGATTTGACAGCTAACGTTATTCAGCACCTGCAAATATGGTAAAAATTATTATTTCATTAACATGAAATGTTTTGTCTCAAGTAGTTAGCTAGTTCAATAATAGTTATGTAAAGGAGGTGTTACGTGCAGGCAGGCCAAACAACAAATAGTGATGACTGATGTCATTGCCAATCCATTCATAGCCGCAGGAAGATGTTTTGAGTAGGTGCTGAGGAAGTAAATACAAATCATATAAAATATGTCACCAGGGAGTGTGGAGGATCATTAGCTTATTTTAAAGCTGTGGCTTGTTTTAAATCACAAGCATGTAGGTCTATATGCCTAGTTGTGAAGACCTCAATTTGGGCAGAGGGCATGGCAATAGGCCTAGCGGATTATTGAGATGTGGCTGTCAGTGAAAACCAATGCATCTAAAATGTGTGTGAATCTTGGGCTCCCGAGTGGCGCAGCGGTCTAAGGCACTGCATCTCAGTGCAAGAGGCAGTCCCAGGTTCGAATCCAGGCTTTATCACATCTGGCCGTGATTGCGAGTCCCATAGCGAGGTGCACAATTGGCCGGGGTAGGCTGACATTGTAAATAAGAATTTGTTCTTAAATTTCACCTTTATTTAAAAAAAAAATGTTTAGACAAGGGGAAACATTTGGCGAATATATTAGTGTGGCGAATATTGGCATGTCTCTCTCCAGAATGCTCTCAGCTCTCCATAATGTATGGCGTTCACCCATAAAATGAATTAAAAGGTTTATACAAATGGTTTATCCATCCAATAGAGAATTCCATCAGAAAAACAATAGTCCAAACCCCATGCCTCTACCACATGGTTAAAATGTTAGATGATTTACTCTGAGAATTTAGCATGTGAATGGAATGTCATCACAGGTTTGAGTAAAAACATGGGCTTTTTCTAAATGAAATCCGTTGAATACAAAAACGGGGACTATATATATTTATTTACAAAGCTAAGAGACTGAATTTCAGTATCCATCCTCGCCGAAAACAATCTGTTCCTGTTTTCTTTGTGTATTTTGAGTCTTTCCCTTTATAATCGTCATAGAAATGTATATCCATGTAGATTGATTACCAATATAGGCAATGAAAGCCAAGGATCTGGAGGTGGAAATTACGAAGGTATCAAGTTGATTTTGTTTGGTCCACCGAGCAGAAACACCTAAACGGTACCACCTCACAATGCCAAATATAGAAGCGATACAACCAAGAGCAGTGCAGTCTAAACTAACAAATTAACATTCTTATTTCATCAACACTGTCAAGTACACTAAGGTTCTAATATTGTAGAGAACAATGTAATTTATAATGACATGGGGCAAAGAAAACTAAGTTGACATTCATTTTGTAGCACCCTCTTGAATTTGCCCTGTTTTTCTCTACATTGTACAGCAGTGAGTGAACGCCCTACAGAATGCGCTGAGCTGTCCCACCAATTCATTGTTTTGTCTCGTTTGCCCTTTATTTTTGTCAATTCCCCATTACATATGTCACCAATAGTACATTTACCGTTAATCCCCATTTGGTTACATACATTTGTTAGTGCATGGATTAATTAGGCCTATAGTCATTTACCATTCTCATTCTCTGAGTGGAAACAGTGTTTGCAGAGTGCACAACCTGTTACACTTGAGAAAATTGTTTTGGTTTATTTCATACCATCACTTTTTTCATTGTATTTTCTGTGTGGTTTCTCTGTCCTACTTCTACACCTGAGCATGCGTAGAAGTAGGCTACCTGGCCTGCTGCACACAAATGTAGGAGGGTGCCCATTTGGGGATTTCTGTTTGTCTTATCACCACTAATAAGGTGAACTTCAGTCATTTTTTCCCTCTACCTTTCTTAATCCATTGTGAATGATAGTTCCTCCCAGTATTTGAAAAATCTTTCATACAGTCGTGGCCAAAAGTTGAGAATGACACATTAATTTTCAAAGTCTGCTGCCTCAGTTTGTATGATGGCAATTTGCATATACTCCAGAATGTTATGAAGAGTGATCAGATGTATTCCAATTAATTGCAAAATCCCTCTTTGCCATGCAAATGAACGGAATCCCCCAAAAACATTTCCACTGCATTTCAGCCCTGCAACAAAAGGACCAGCTGACATGTCAGTGATTCTCTCGTTAACACAGGTGTGAGTGTTGACGAGGACAAGGCTGGAGATCACTCTGTCATGCTGATTGAGTTCGAATAACAGACTGGAAGCTTCAAAAGGAGGGTGGTGCTTGGAATCATTCTTCTTCCTCTGTCAATCATGGTTAACTGCAAGGAAACACGTGCCGTCATCATTGCTTTGCACAAAAAGGGCTTCACAGGCAAGGATATTGCTGCCAGTAAGATTGCACCTAAATCGACCATTTATCGGATCATCCAGAACTTCAAGGAGAGCGGTTCAACTGTTGTGAAGAAGGCTTCAGGGCGCCCAAGAAAGTCCAGCAAGCGCCAGGACTGTCTCCTAAAGTTGATTCAGCTGCGGGATCGGGGCACCACCAGTAGAGCTTGCTCAGGAATGGCAGCAGGCAGGTGTGAGTGCATCTGCACGCACAGTGAGGCGAAGACTTTGAAGATGGCCTGGTGTCAAGAAGGGCAGCAAAGAAGCCACTTCTCTCCAGGAAAAACATCAGGGACAGACTGATATTCTGCAAAAGCTACAGGGATTGGACTGCTGAGGACTGGGGTAAAGTCATTTTCTCCGATAAATCCCTTGTCCGATTGTTTGGGGCATCTGGAAAAAGCTTGTCCAGAGAAGACAAGGTGAGCGCTACCACCAGTCTTGTGTCATGCCAACAGTAGCATCCTGAGACCATTCATGTGTGGGGTTGCTTCTCAGCCAAGGGAGTCGGCTCACTCACAATTTTGCCTAAGAACACAGCCATGAATAAAGAATGGTACCAACACATCCTCCGAGAGCAACTTCTCCCAACCATCCAGGAACATTTTGGTAACGAACAATGCCTTTTCCAGCATGATGGAGCACCTTCCCATAAGGCAAAAGTGATAACTAAGTGGCTCGGGGAACAAAACATTGATATTTTGGGTCCATGGCCAGGAAACTCCCCAGACCTTAATCCCATTGAGAACTTGTGGTCAATCCTCAAGAGGCGGGTGGACAAACAAAACCCCACAAATTCTGACAAACTCCAAGCATTGATTATGCAAGAATGGGCTGCCATCAGTCAGGATGTGGCCCAGAAGTTAATTGACAGCATGCCAGGGCGGATTGCAGAGGTCTTGAAAAAGAAGGGTCAACACTGCAAATATGGACTCTTTGCATCAACTTCATGTAATGGTCAATAAAAGCCTTTGACACTTATGAAATGCTTGTAATTATACTTCAGTATTCCATAGTAACATCTGACAAATATCTAAAGACACTGAAGCAGCAAACTTTGTGGAAATTAATATTTGTCATTCTCAAAACATTGTCTTGACTGTACACTATCCCCCTTCATAATCACCAGGCATCGGTGTGAAAGAGCAAAATGTCATGTTCTGAGGATCCCATAGGCCTATATCGAATGGAGATGTCTTAAAATACATGAACACATTTCCCTTTGTGCAAAAACAGCTATGTTTGTCGCATGCTCACTGGTGCTGGAAACTGAGAACAGGCTAGTTGATATAACGTTGCAAGTTCTCTAGCGACAGCGTCGGGCTGGACCTTCATATATACAGTCATTGGGCTGGACCCAGATTTGATAGGCTACCATGGTCCACTTCACGAGGGATAGCTCAAGACCGATAGAAAAGGCAGACAGGCCTAGGGAGATGAATAGTAGAGATGACAAATAAAATGCAGGTTCTTTCAAATTGCATTCTATTTGTCACGTGCTGAATACAACAGGTAGACCTTACAGTGAAATGCTTACAAGCCCTTAACCAACAATGCAGTTAAGAAAAAAGGGTTAAAGTATTTACTACAATAAACTGAATGTTTAAAAAAAAAAAAAAGAATAACATAATTAAACAATAAAATAACAGTAGCAAGGCTATATACAGGGGGTACCGGTACTGAGTCAATGTGCGGGGGTACAGGTTAGTCGAGGTAATATGTACAGTTCCAGTCAAAAGTTGACACACCTACTCATTCAAGGATTTAAAAAAATATATATTTTCTACATTGTAGAATAATAGTGAAGACAAACTATGAAATAACATATGGAATCATGTAGTAACCAAAAAAGGTGTTAAATCAAAATATATTTTGAGATTCTTCAAAATAGCCACCCTTTGCCTTGACCGCTTTGCACACTTGGCACTCTCTCAACCAGCTTCACCTGGAATGCTTTTCCAACCATCTTGAAGGAGTTCCCACATATGCTGAGCACTTGCTGGCTGCTTTTCCTTCACTCTGCGGTCCAACTCATTCCAAACCATCTCAATTGGGTTGAGGCCAGGTCATCTGATGCAGCACTCCATCACTCTCCTTCTTGGTCAAATAGCCCTTACACAGCTTGGAGGTGTGTTGGGTCATTGTCCTGTTGAAAAACAAATGATAGTGCAAACCAGATGGGATGGCGTATCGCTGCAGAATGCTGTGGTAGCCATGCTGGTTAAGTGTGCCTTGAATTCTAAATAAATCACCGACATGGTCACCAGCAAAGCACCCCCACACAATCACACCTCCTCCATGATTCACAGTGGGAACCACACATGCGGAGGTCATCCATTCACCTACTCTGCGTCTCAAAGACAAGGTGGTTGGTACCAAAAAATCTCACATTTGGGCTCAGACCAATGGACAGATTTCCACCGGTCTAATATCCATTGATCGTATTTCGTGGCCCAAGCAAGTCTCTTCTTATTATTGGTGTCCTTTCGTGGTTTCTTTGCAGCAATTTGACCATGAAGGCCTCATTCACACAGTCTCCTCTGAACAGTTGATGTTGAGATGTGTCTTACGTGAACTCTGTGAAGCATTTATTTGGGCTGCAATCTGAGGTGTAGTTAACTAATGAACTTATCCTCTGCAGCAGGAAGTAACTGTCTTCCTTTCCTATGGCGGTCCGCATGAAAGCCAGTTTCATCATAGTGCTTGATGGTTTTTGCAACTGCACTTAAAGTTTCTTCAAAAGTTCTTGAAATGTTCCGTATTGACTGACCTTCGTCTTAAATGAGGGAGGGTCGTTTCTCTTTGCTTATTTGAGCTGTTCTTGCCATAATATGGACTATCTTCTGTATACCACCCCTACCTTGTCACAACAACTGATTGGCTCAAACGCATTGAGGAAAGAAATGTAACACCTGTTAATTGAAATGCATTCCAGGTGACTACCTCATGAAGCTGGTTGAGAGAATGCCAAGAGTGTACAAAGCTGTCAAGGCAAATGGTGGCTACTTTGAAGAATCTCAAATATAAAATATATTTGATTTATTTAACACTTTTTTGGTTACTTCATGATTCCATAAGTGTTTTCATATTTCATCATTTATTCTACAATGTAGAAAATAGTAAAAATAAAGAATAATCCTGGAATGTGTTTCCAAACTGTACATGTAGGTAGAGGTAAAGTGACTATGCATAGATAAACAGAGAGTAGCAGCAGTATAAAAATGAGTGGGTGGGTGGGACAATGCAAATAGTCCAGGTAGCCATTTGATTAGCTGTTCAGGAGTCTTACGGCTTGGGGGTAAAAGCTGTTAAGCTTTTTGGACCTAGACTTGGTGCTCCGATGCCGTGCGGTAGCAGAGAGAACAGTCTATGACCTGGATGACTGGAGTCTGAAACATTTTTGGACCTTCCTCTGACACCGCCTGGTATGGAGATTCTGGATGGCAGGAAGCTTTGCTCTAGTGATATACTGGGCCGTGCAGTCGGAGGCCAAGCAGTTGCCATACCAGGAGGTGATGCAACCAGTCAGGATGCTCTCGATGGTGTGGACAGCTCTCAAACTGCTTCACTACAGACCTGTCTGGGGCGTACTCGGTTCTCCTTTTCCTGTAGTCCACAAATCATTTCATTCATCAGGATATTTTGTGTTTTTATTTGTCGGCTTTCTGTATTTTTACTTAGTTGACAATTATAGGCCTACTGATACATTGACGTAGGCTCTCTTAGTTCTATGCGTTCTTTTCTTTAGCCACCAATCATTGTGTCCATATAGCAGAGGCTGGTCCACTAGCATTAGTGGAATTTTTACTTTTAGATGTATCATTTTAATTCCGATTTGTAACCACTTGACAAAAATATTTAAAATGAATGCACATGAAAATCAGAATTGCCACGCAGATCGGTAGAAAAAAATTGTAAGCTTCCCCAAACTTAACTCGCGCGCCACCTAGTAATATACCATCGTCAGAGCGCACATTTCTTTGTATTGCATAATTACAACAGGTGTGTGAGAGAAATGACGAGGGGTGTTGTTACCAAGATTGTAAAACTGAGCAAATGGACGGCAATGCGATCCATCGCGGAGAAAAGCGCTCACCTCGATCCAGCACCAGCTGGTGGAAAGCACCACTCACTGTGTTGCTTGCTAGACTAATGGGCTAGTACACCTACGTGTTTGACATAGGCAAGAGCAGGCCTGCGAACCGAGGGCGAGAGAATGCCACGTTCCTTATTTGATATTGTTCCCATTCCCTTTTTGCCAAGTTTAGAATTCTGAACTAATAGAAAATAATGTGGAGAACTTGCGAGCATTACTCTAGATCACTTGATATCCACCACAAGGGTGAGAGAAGAGGGAAAGAGGAAGAACCGACTTAACGCAAACTGTCTAATACAGCAGAGCTTGCCAAATCCCCACAACAGATAAGAGCATATCACAAACAAAAACAGAGCTGAGAGCTCTCCTTGCAGAATGGGGCCCATATAAATATAGTATAATTTATATCAATAATGCAATTGAAAAGTGGTTTAATAGTTTATTGCAACAAATTCTTGCAATTTTACCATCGCACTACCAGGGGGTGTTGCAGCACCTTCAGCACCCGTACTTCCCGTGGCTATGAACCAATTGCACTTAAAAAATAAATAAAAAAAGGCAAATCAGCAGTTGCTACATAAATTTTTGGACAAATTAATGAAATGTACCTATTGATTTTTGAAGAATAAGTGCCTCATGAGCTTAGTTCAACTGACATACCCCACCAGTGCCCAAAATATAACCTTGTTTTACGCCAATGTTTGTAAAGAGAGTAAATGTCAACAAACACTGTTTAGCCTCCTCGTATGAGATACACATGGTATACTTTGTCCAACGAAATGCTTACTTGCAGGTTCCTTCGCAAGAATGCAACAGTAAGAAATCGTTTTAAAAAAAGTAAATAAAGAACAATGGCAGTAGAATAACACTTTTTTTTTTGCATGTACAGTGCCTTGGGAAAGTATTCAGGCCCCTTGACTTTCCACATTTTGTTATGTTACAGCCTTTTTTTAGCAATCTACACACAATACCCCATAATGACAAAGCGAACAGGTTTGATTGTTTTTGCAAATTTATGAAAACAACCTTATTTACATAAATATTCAGCCCCTTTGCTATGAGACTCAAAATTGACCTCACGTGCATCCTGTTTCCATTGATCTTCCTTGGTGTTTCTCCAACTTGGAGTCCACCTATGGTAAATTGATTGGACATGATTTGGAAAGGCACACACCTGTCTATAAATGTCCCACAGTTGACAGTGCATGTCAGAGCAAAAACCAAGCCATGAGGTCGAAGGAATTGTCCATAGAGCTCCGAGACAGGATTGCGTCGAGTCACAGCTCTGGGGAAGGGTACATGCCGCATTGAAGGTCCCCAAGAACACAGTGGCCTCCAGCAATCTTAAAAATGGAATATGTTTGGAACCACCAAGACTTCCTAGAGCTGGCTGCCCAGACAAAATGAGCAATCAGGGGAGAATGCCTTGGTGAGGGAAGTGACCAATAACCTGATGGTCACTGATAGAGCTGCAGAGTTCCTCTGTGGAGATGGGAGAACCTTCCAGAAGGACAACCATCTCTGCAGCATTCCACCAATCAGGCCTTTATGGTAGAGTGGCCAGAACTCAGTAAAAGGCAAGACAGCCCGCTTGAGTTAGCCAAAAGGCACCTAAACACTCTCAGACCATGAGAAACAAGATAATCTGGTCTGATTAAACCAAGATTGAACTCTTTGGCCTGAATGCCAAGTGTCACGTCTGGAGGAAACCTGGCACCATCCCTACGGTGAAGCATGATGGTGGCATGCTGTGGGGATGTTTTTCCAATGGCAGGGACTGGGAGACTAGTCACAATCGAGGGAAAGATGAACAGAGTAAAGTACAGAGGTCCTTGATGAAAACCTGTTCCAGAGCGCTCAGACTGAGGTGACGGTTCACCTTCCAAAAGGACAACGACCCTAAGCACAACGCAGGAGTGGCTTCGGGACACGTCTCTGAATGTCCTTGAGTGGCCCAGGCAGAGCCCGGACTTGAACCCGGTCTAACATCGCTGGAGAGAACTGAAAATATCTGTGCAGCAATGCTCCCCATCCAACCTGACAGAGCTTGAGGGGATCTACAGAGAAGAATTGGAGAAACTCCCCAAATACAGGCATCCCAAGCTTTTAGCATCATACCCAAGAAGACTCGAGGCTGTAATGCTGCTGAAGGTGCTTAAACAAAGTACAGAGTAAAGGGTCTGAATACTTAAGTAAATGTAATCAGTTTTATTTTTTATAAATTAGCAATGTCTAAACCTGTTTTTGCTTTGTCATCATGGGGTGTTGTGTGTAGATTTAGGGGGGGGGGGGGGGGGGGGGAATGTGTGTGATGTCAGCAGTGAGGTGTGGGGAATCAGAGCACGTGATCAGTCCAGTTCAAGTGTTCAGCAGTCTGATGGCATGTAGATAGAAACTGTCTGAGCCTGTTGGTATCAGACCTCATGCTCCAATACCGTATGCCTGGTGGTAAGGGAGAGAACAGCTCGTGGCTGGGGTGTGGTGTCCTTGATAATGCTGTGTGCCTTCCTCAAATACTGTTTCAAGTAGAGGTCCTGGATGGGTGGTGATGTTCTGGGCCATTTTCACCAACCGCTGGAGGATCTTGCTGTCGTGGACGGAACAATACCCGTACCAGGCTGTGATGCAACCGGTCAGGACGTGCTCGATGGTGCAGCGGTACTATTAGGAGAGGACCCGGGGCGGCATGCCGGATTTCTTCAGCCGCCTTAGGAAGTAGAAATGCTGTTGTGCCCTCTTGACAAGAGTGGTGGTGTTGTTGGTCCATGACAAGTCCTCGGTAAAGTGAATGCCGAGGAACTTAACTTGTGACTCTCTCTACTACAGTCCCATTGATGGGGATCGGGGAATGTTCCCTCTGCTTCCTGAAGTCAACTCCTTTGTTTTGCTGATGTTGAGGGAGAGGTTGTTATGACAATGGCAGTTCACTTACCTCCTCCCTATAGGCTGATTCATCGTTGTTGGTTATCAGGCTTACAACCGGGGTGTCGTCAGCAAACTTGATAATGGTGTTGGTGTCGTGCAAAGCCACACAGTCATGGGTGAACTGGGAGTACAGCAGAGGACTTAAGACACCTCTGGGGGCCCCCCGTGTTAAGAGTAAGTGTGGAGGTGGCGTTGTTGCCAGTCCTAACATACTGTGGTCTGCCTGTCAGGAAGTCCAGGATCCAGTTGCAGAGGGTGGTGTCCAGAACCAGGGCTCTGAGCTTGGTGTCAAGCTTGGAGGGAACAGTAGTGTTGAATTCTGAACTGTAGTCAATGAACAGCATTCTCACATAGATGTTCCTCTTGTCCAGATGTGTTACTGCTGTGTGAATAGCGATGGAAATGGCATCTTCCTTGGATCTGTTGGAGCGGTAGACAAATAGGAGTGGGTCCAGTGTTCCTGGCATGCTGGCCTTGATGTGGGCCATGACCAGCCTCTCAAAGCACTTCATGATGACAGAGGTGAGCGTGACGGGGCGATAGTCATTTGGGCATGTCACCTTTTTCTTGGGCACTGGGACGATGGTGGTCTCCTTAAAGCAGGTGGGGACTACAGCCTGGGACGGGTTGAATATGTCAGAGAAGTTTACCGCCAGCACACACTCAGAGGACGCGGCCAAGCTCGTCTGGGAGGGATTTTCCTTTCCACATGCGACTTAAGTCGGAGTTGTCGAACAGTCTTGTCTTTTTGCGTCCCTAATGGATTTGCGGAGCTCGTACCTGCTTGCCTTTTATGCGTCACACACCACCAAGTTATCGGGGTTTGTTGCGCTGACATTGAATGCTGCGGTACTGACTCAGCATTGTACGTATATCTCCGTTCATCCAGGGTTTTTGGTATGTCTGGATTGTTATTGTGGGTACAACGCCATCAACATATTTGCTAATGAAGCCTGCGACTGACAATGTATATTCCTCAATGTTGATGGATGAGTCCTGGGTGGATGAATCTTTGAACATATTCCAATCAGTATTCTCCAAACAATCCTGCGGAATTGAGTCTACCTCTGTCCAGCGCCTCACTATTCTCTGTGTTGGTGGCTCTCTCTCGAGTTACTGCGTGTAGGAAGAGAGACGTGATCTGATTGGCCGAAGTCGGGGATGGCTTTGTACGCGTCACGGATGTTTGTGTATACATGGTCAAGCACAGCAGATTCTCTTGTAGGGAAGGATGGTGATATGAAGAAAACGGGCTTGGTTAAAGTCACCCACGACAAGATGCAGGGTTTTATTTTAGTCAGTTAAGAACAAATTGTTATTTTACAATGACTGCCTACCCCGGCCAAACCCACCCCTAACACGGACGACACTGGGACAATTGTGCGCCGCCCTATGGGACTCCTGATCATGGCCGTTTGTGATACAGCCCGGGATCGAACCAGGGTCTGTAGTGACACCTAGCACTGAGATGCAGTGCCTTAGGCCACTTGGGAACCCGGGGGAGAGGATTCTGCTGGCTAATGATCTTGTACAGTTTGAGTGCCGCCTTGGTGTGTGACTGTGGCGTTATGCAAACAACTGTGATAATAACACATGTGAATTCCCTCGGCATATAGTGGGGTATTTCAGCATCAGAAACTTCAGGTCAGGTGAACAGGAGCTTGAGAGGTTTTCAACTTCGGTATACCAGGAATTGTTTGAGGAAACATACCCCCGCCCGACTCTTACCAGAAGCCGCAGTTCGATCCAGTTGGAATATGGAGAAGTCGTCTGGTTGAATAACAGAGTTGATTGTATTGTCTGTAAGCCAAGTCTCAGTAAAAACAAAGACACAGCATTCCCTGATGTCCCTCTGCAATTGAAGCCTTGCTCGGAGTTCAAAGTTTATTTTCCAGCGATTGGACATTAGCCATCAGGATACTAGGAAGAGGAACATGATAAAAAATATAATTATGATATCATGGATGGTCAATCTTTGCATCCATAGCTCGGTCTTTAAATTTGGTTACATTTCTACAGCCCCATCCCCCCGCTTTTCTACCAAAACAGTGGTTGGGTTTCGCTTTATCGTTTCAACTGCTGATTGCCGCTTTAACGATAGCTTGCTAGATAAATGTTAGTAACTACACTACATGACCAAAAGTGTGGGCACCTGCTCGTCAAACATCTCATTCCAAAATCATGGGCATCAATATGGAGTTGGTCCCCCCTTTGCTGCTATAACAGTCTCCACTCTTCTGGGAAGGCTTTCCACTAGATGTTGGAACATTGCTGCGTTACTTGCTTCCATTCAGCCACAAGATTATTAGTGAGGTTGGGCGATTAGGCCTGGCTCGCAGTCTGCGTTCCAATTCATCCCAAAGATGTTCGATGGGGTTGAGGTCAAGGCTCTGTGCAGGCCACTGAAGTTCTTCCACACTGATCTCAACAAACCATTTCTGTATGGACCTCGCTTTGTGCACCCAGGTATTGTCATGCTGAAACAGGAGAGGGTCTTCCCCAAACTGTTACCACAAAGTTGGAAACACAGAATTGTAGATAATGTCATTGTACGCTGTAGCATTAAGATTTCCCTTCACTAGAACTAAGGGGCCTAGCCCAGACCATGAAAACAGCCTCAGACCATTATTCCTCCTCCACCAAGCTTTACAGTTGGCCCTATGTATTCAGACGGGTAGCATTCTCCTGGCTTGCGCCAAACCCAGATCTGTCAGTCGGTCTGCCAGATGGTGAAGCATGATTTATCACTCCAGAGAAAACGTTTCCACTGTTCCAGAGTCCAATGGCCTCAAGCTTTATATCACTCCAGCCGACGCTTGGAATTGTGCATGTTGATCTTAGGCTTGTGTGCGGCTACTTGGTCACGGAAACCCATTTCATGAAACTCCCGTGAAACAGTTGTTGTGCTGAGACAGTTTGGAACTCGGTAGTGAGTGTTGCAACCGAGGACAGATGATTTTTACGCACTTCAGCAGTCCCGTTCTGTGAGCTTGTGTGGCCTACCACTTTGCGGCTGAGCCGTTGTTGCTCTTAGACATTTCCACATGACAATAACAGCACTTACTTGACTGGGGCAGCTCTAGCATGGCAGAAATTTGATGAACTGACTTGTTGGAAAGGTGGCATCCTATGACGGTGCCACGTTGAATGTCACAGCTTATCAGTAATGCCGTTCTACTGCCGATGTTTGTCTATGGAGATTGCATGGCTGTGTGCTCTATTTTTTTTTTACACCTTTCAGCAAGTAGTGTGGCTGAAATAGCCAAATCCACTAATTTGAATCCACTAAGTCCACATACCTTTGTAAATATAGTGTAGCTAGCTAATGTTAGCTATGCTATTGGTTGTCAGTAGGAATAGCTAGCTAACGTGAGCTAATCAGCTGCTTGATGTCTTGAGTCTTGGTCAGACTTTTTTTTTACATTTAACATTTATTTAACTTGGCAAGTCAGTTAAGAACAAATTCTTATTTACAATGACTGCCTACCCCGGACGACGCTGGGCCAATTGTGCGCCGCCCTATGGGACTCCCAATCACGGCCGGATGTGATACAGCCTGGATACGAACCAGGAACTGTAGTGATGCCTCTTGCACTGAGATGCAGTGCCTCAGACCACTGTGCCACTCGGGAGCCCAAGTGAGGCAAAGCTGCTGTACTGACACTTTATTTTCTTCCATAAACAGGCAGAAGTCGAAGAGACACTAAAGAGAATTCAAACTCACAAAGGTGTAATTGGAACAATAGTTGTTAATGCCGAGGGTAAGCAAGACAGCACTGAAGTAACAGCATCCCTCTCTACAATCCCATGTTTACATCCTCTTATAGGAGCTGTAACCTATAGCCACAACATGATGATTACTTTTATTTGTCAGGGACCATGTACAACATGCCATTGTACCAGATTTAGCTAGATTGCTAATTTTCATCTGTAGCCCCTGGGCGTCAGACATACCATTTGAATTTATGTAGCAAGCTAATTAATTAGTAATAGTCTCATCACTTCTCTATTATAAAGTTGATGCTGTGTGTTGGTCTTTCTCAGGTATCCCAATCAGAACTACCTTAGACAACTCCACCACGGTGCAGTATGCTGGTCTGCTGCACCAGCTCACTATGAAAGCCAGGAGCACAGTCCGAGACATCGACCCTCAGAACGACCTGACCTTCCTCCGCATCCGCTCCAAGAAGCATGAGATCATGGTGGCACCTGGTGAGTGTAGCAGAGGTGGTTTAGGTTCTCAAGGGACGCCCATCCACGTGAAGATCATCTATGTATCTGACATGTTGATATTGTGCTCATCATTTGATTCATTGTTAATATTTAAAATGTAATGAAACACATTTAGGGATTTTACAGTTTCTCCTCCTCTCTTTTCCAGACAAGGAGTATCTATTGATAGTCATCCAGAACCCCAGTGAATAGCCCCAGGAGGTTCCTGTGAGAGTCAGGCAGTAGCTCCTCACACACTGATCTTTGTCTCTGTTAAGAATATATGTTTTGTTAAATTGGACCACATATTTTGCTTTGTGCATTTTCTAATTTTTCCACTCTAATATGTTTCCTTATTCTATTCATTCTCCTTCTTAGCCATTGTCATTAATAATTTTTTGGGGGAAGAAACAAGGGCGTCATAACAATTGGAGCATTGTGTATGTCCTATTTTCCTATGTCCCGTGCCCACCCCTGTATGTTGATATGAATATAGTCTATGTAAGGAGCGTAGATTAACTCAGAATAAAGTAATTCAGATTCAATGTAGAAGAACTGAGGAAGGTCAATGTGTCAGAGACAGAGCTGTAGTGTATGGTCAGAGTAACCACTGAGCAGCAGTATCAGACTACTGTTTGTTCTAAAAGAGCTTCCTGGGGCCTGATTGAGTTAGCAAACTGTCCAAAATGGTTTGAAATAAGTATTTTTGGGGGAATTATAGAATTAACGAAGTATCAATGACTTAACCCATGTGCAAATGTAGCTTTCTTAATCAGAAAATCAAAGTCATGTGTGGCTGTTTTATCAAAGTTGGCTGGCTAATTTAATAATTCTGCTTTCCAGAATACCCCACTCTGGTATAAATCTATGGTGTGGACTCAAATCAATTACCAGATCAGGCCAGCAAAGGGCATATGTGGGCTGTCACAGCACATTCTCAGTTTTGTGATTTTACATTTTAGCAGACATTCTTATCCAGAGCAACTTACAGTATTGAGTGCAAAAATGTATACTTGTTTTTTACACTTTCAAAACAGATGTTCAGAATTGAGCCTGTATGTGGGTGTGATAAGATAAAGAGAATGAGGGAAATGTTACTAGTGACCATAGCGAGTACATATCCACCACAGCCACTACTTCTGGAGGTGGGGATGTGGTCTACATGTGCCTCTCCTCGGGTTCCAGGTTTTGGCTCACTTTTATTAGGCTAGAAAAAACTTTGTTGTTTTACTTTACAATGTGTCCCTAATAGATAGCGTAATTATTTACATGGTAGTTAAATAGGATATGATGGTCATCAGTTACACAAGTACAGTGTATTACACTGTTGTTGAAAAGCACTTAAAGGGATAGTTCACTCATGACAAAATTACATTGGTTTCCTTACCCTGTAAGCAGTCTATGGACAAGGTATGACAGCAATCAATGCTTTGGTTTAGGTAAAGGGGATACCTAGTCAGTTACACAACTGAATGCATTCAACCGAAGTGTGTCTTAACCCAACCTTTCAGAGAGGTGCGGGGGGCTGCCTAAATTGACGTCATTGGCGCCCGGGGAGCAGTTGTTCGGGGTAATTGCCTTACTCAAGGGCAGAACGGCATGGGGATTCAAACCAGCGACCTTTCAGTTAGTAACCCAACACTTAGCCGCTAGGCTACCTGCCGCCCAGATGCTGTAATATTTTACAGTACTATTTTCCTTACTGTAAAACATTACAGCATTCCAACTCTGGCACCAGTATAATGTTGTACATTTACAGGGAAAAGTTTGTGCATGACAGCAATCCATGCTATGGTTTAGTTTCCCTGGCACTGTTTCCACATGCTATCGTTTTAGCATTTGTGGTAAAAATCCCATTTAAGTCATAGGACCAATATTAGCATTTTTCATGCAAACTAAGCATGGATTGCTGTCATACACTGTAAAACTTTTCCCTGTGAATGTACAGCATTATACTGGAACCAGAGTTGGGACGCTGTAATATGTTTTATGATAAGGAAAATAGCATCTCTGCTGTAAAGCAAAATTACAGTATTAAACTGGCAACTCTGGTGCCAGTGTAATGCTGTAAATTTACAGTAATTCTCCCTGAAATCTAAATGTAAGAAAAACCAATTTGTACAAAATACATTTATTCAAATTGGTAAAAACATTTTAAAAATGTACAATAGAAGTAACAGTTAACACGTAACCAAATGAGAGCATCATTACAACACAAATTTTAAAACTATTGTGTGCCTGGTTGTGGGGAGAAAGACGAGCTGAGAGCTGAGTGATCCAATCACACAGGGTTGTGACAGCTAAGGAGGAAGGACACTGTGTCCTGGTGTTGTTGCCTTTCATGCTCTCCCCATTAAGTAGACTATCACAGTGGCATCTAGATGGATACCAATATTAGTTATTTCTTGAGTAGGCGGCTATCCTACTTGAAACTATAATCCTGGGAGGGAAAAGGTTGGCCATGCTACCTAGGTCGGGAGGCCCCTCGATACAAAACCGGTGCATGGGTTATTCGCATCGGCTTTAGTGGTTTGCGAGTAGTTTAGCGGCTCATGCCGTGGTTGCTCCGGTGATTTACCACAGCCACAAAGTCAATTATGGCTAAACCCTGTCTAATTCTACAATGTATCTTCTTAAAATCAAATTTTAAACCTAACCCTCACTGAAACTTATGCCTAACCTTTTAAGACCAAAAAGCAAATTTGTTTGCATGAATTTTTACAATGGTAACTAGTGACAATCATCTTTTGAACCGCTAGAAACAAGCAATTTTCTCTCTAGTCATGGTAAAAATATAACGGTCACGAATCGGCGCTCAGTTTATTCTGCACTCAGAGGCTGCAGTACAGGCAGCGAAGCCTACTATCACAACAGTTAACGTAAACTCGTACATCGCCTTGGTCCGTACAATTGCCCTTATTTTAGCGCCCCAAAAACGTAATACTTCCAGATCAACACCATTGTAAAGCACAATTTCTCCCCTTTCCAACAGAATCATGTACATGACCTAAACGCTGCCCGTTTCTGCATAATTCAAGCAGGCAATGAGCCCCGTCGGGTCTTTTTAAAAATGGAGGTGGGGAAGCGAAACTAATGCGTGATAGTAAGAAGGAGAGATGTTTGGGAAGTTTGCTTTTTTTCACTCGATCTGTCCAACTTATCACCTTATCGCCTCTAAAATGTAAATAAAACACTATAAAGAGTTTATATAATGTGTCATTACATACCTATTTGAAGGTTTGTGTCGAATATGAATCGGGTTTTTAGGGCGGTGCTAAAGTGATCTTAGAAGTAAACAGCGGCTTTGAGAATGATGACGCAAAAAATGCCTAGGTATCCCCCTTACCCCCGTCACTGTCCAATTCTTGTTTTTAAACGATGAGAGAAGTGCTACACCTGGTGGAGAGAGATTGTAAGACAGAAATAGTTGCTTTATGCGTGCTGTACGTTACGACATGACACGTCACGATGTAACGGCTGGTCAGTTTTTTTCAACTTTTCTCCAATACTATGGAGCCATTACCATGTCGATCAACGCTTGAATAGAAACCTAGTTCACACCCCCGATTTTGAAGTCAACACAGTCCCATTAGTTTTCTTTGTAGCCTCGTTTGAATGTTGCGGTTGCGCACATTTGTACGGAATGGGGTGAGTTTACGTTATCTGGGTGATTTCTTTTTTTTCTACATCGCACAGCAAGATATTTACAAGCGATTTAGAGCAGACGGAAATGGCTAGAGCAGACCGAAAGAGCTAGAGCAGACCGAAAGAGCTAGCTAGGTTAGCTAAGAAAATATGCAGTAATTCAATGTTGGCTAACAATAAAAATACTTAAACAAGTCAAGGTATCAACCCAGCAGCTGCTGAAAATATTCTTCCACTTCAAGATTTACTAAAATAGTCTGAGCTTTATGTGTCTTCGAAGGAGGCTTCCGATTACAGTTAATACCAGTATTTTTCTGCATTTTACCCATAATGCATTGCAATCTACAGCATTAATGCTGTAAAACACATTTATGGTATTTTACTGTGCATTCTAGAGTGTTTTACTGTTGAAATTACAGAAAAGTCTTAGTGTACCTTACAGCTGTGACGACCCACCGTCTGCCGAATTCTCTCTGCTCTCGTTTTCCCTAATAGGATGTCAGTGGGCGGAGCCGGGAGGGTCGTCAGCGAAATGGGACACACCTGGGCTAGGGTGTGTCCCAGGGATAAATACACCTTTCCCCCATTCATTTAGACTCTGTGCAGACACTTATTTTTGTTTGCTTTGGCACTGCAACACCCCTCATCACCATCTATGCATTTAACCACTCACTTACACTACTGAATACTGACTACACACACACCATGTTAATTGTATATAGTTTACTTAAGGAATAACAAAAATATATTAACTTATCTCCATGTTGTCTCGCTCTGTTACGTGCTACGAGCCAGTTCATGACACAGCACAGGTGTCAAACTAATGCCACGGAGGGCCAAGTGGCTGCAGGTTCACTCTTACCCTGTACTTGATTGATAAATGGTCACTAATTAGTAAGGAACTCCCAACACCGGGTTGTCTAGGGCTAAATGAAAGGCAAAACCAAAAACCTGAAGACACTAGGCCCTGCATGGAGTGAGTTGACACCCTTGGATTATAGGTTAAGGAAACTAATGTGTAATTTAGCTGAACTATCCCTTTAAAACAGATTATGTTCTTTAGATCTTGTATAGTGATATTGATAAACCTAACAACTTAACATAGAAATCAAAGTAGATGACACTGAATGTGAACCAAAGTACCTCCACTTCATGAAATGGTTCTTCTACTTCATTTGACAAACATTATATAAAAATACAATCTTATATTCATTAAGGCACACAATCAACATACAGTATAAAGTACTAGTTTCATTAAAGCTTTACTAATGTCCAAAATACACACATTTTGATTAGTGCAACAGCCAAGCCAAAATACTTAATCAAGTATAATTGATTACTACCCTGAAATAGTTCAGCAGTATTGCACGCTGACATTGAATAGTCTCTCACTTCACAATCATTCCCTCCACCATTGAAGTGCATGTATGCCTAATTTGTTTATACTTACAATATGATGAAATAAATTGGTTGACAGAGATCCTGGGTAAGGCCTCAGATCCACGAGGGACAGAGAAAAAGATTGAGAAGTAAAAGGCATTTAGCATATGCAACTTTTTGAGATCTGGTAGAATTGGATAGGTGTCCCACAATGACATCAATTCCACATGGCCTTTCAGACCAGATGGAGCAAGATTCAAAGTTTATTTGCCACGTGCACAGGAGTAAAACAGTACTGTGTACTACCATATTGCGGTACCTATCCAATCCTCTCTGATCTACACAAGCGCCTAGGCCAGTGTTTCCCAAATTCAGTCCTTGAGTACCACCAACAGCACATATTTTAGTTGCGGTCCCAGACAAACTCACCTGCTTCAACTCATTGAGTGCTTGATGATTAGTTGACAAATTTTATCAGGTGTGCTTGTCCGGGGCTACAACAAAAATGTGTGCTGTTGGGGGTACTCGAGGACTGGAGTTGGGAAACACTGGCCTAGAGGGTATGGGCAATTTTAACCAGCCCATTGACTCAGCTCTCACTAGGACCCCAGACAGCATGCAAATAAAAATGGGAATATATACAGTACCAATCAAAAGTTTGGATACCTAGTCATTCAAGTGTTTTTCTTAATTTTGTACTATTTTCTACTTTGTAGAATAGTGATGACATCAAAACTATGAAATAACACATGGAATCATGTAGCAACCCCAAAAAGTGTTAAACAAATCAAAATATATTTTATATTTGAGATTCTTGAAATTAGCCACCCCCTGTGTACTGTGTGGGAAGCACAGTACACAGTATCTAGTGCCCCACCGAAGAGAACCAGGATCCAGTTTTAATAAGGAATTGACAACACTGCACTAACGGACAGTGTGTGTAGCAGAATAACAGAGACAGGGTGGCCTTCTTTTCCTGTTTGTGCTGAGAAGTAGTAGTGGCTTCCTAGTTCTGTCAGGGATGTGGTCCGTCACTGGACTGAGAATAGATATGCAGAAAGCTCACAACAAATCTTTGTCTCATTTTTATTAGACTTATATAGAAGGATATTTCATATGTGACATGATTACAATCAAGGTAATATAATAAAATAGATTTATGGTTTGTTTTGGCAGCAAAAGGTAACCTTGGCCAGATGTTGGCATAGAGTAAGTTGTAAAGCATCTGAACTTATCCTTCGCTGTACATATTGCCAGTGGTGTAAAGTACTTAAGTAGTACTTTAAAGTATTTTTTACTTTTTATTCTTTTGCCTATTTTTACTTCACTACATTCCCTGACACCCAAAAGTTATATTTTGATAGTAAAATGGTCCAATTCACACACTTATCAAGAGAACATCCCTGGTCATCCCTACTGCCTCTGATCTGGCAGACTCACTAAACACAAATTGATCATTTCTAAATGATGTCTGAGTGTTGGAGTGTGCCCCTGGCTATCCATCAATTTAAAAAAAAAAATATGTAATTGTGCCATCTGGTTTGCTTAATAAGGAATTTGAAATAGTTTAAACTTTTACTTTTGATACTTAAGTACATTTGAGCAATTCCATGTACTTTTGATACTTAAGTATATTTAAAACCAAATACATTTAGACTTTTACTCAAGTAGTATTTTACTGGGTGACTCACTTTTACTTTAGTATTTTCTATTAAGGTATCTTTACTTTTACTCAAGTATCAGTACTTTTTCCACCACTGCATATTGCCGGTGTAGGGAGTATGATATATGTGGGAGATTTTTAATGAGGACACAAGGTGGTCAAGTCTACATCCTTGTAGAGGAATCTAATTTCCAAGTCAGCAGGGCATTTTCCAGATGTAAATAATAAAATGGTTCCACTTTACAATGTGTCCATAATACTTGTGCATTTACATAGCAGTTACATAGGCAAGTACAGTTTCATCACATTGTAGGTTCATACTTTTTTTACACAGTGCTTGTTAGTTATCACTCAATAGGTGTCAGTATCATCACAGATGAACCAAACCCTGGATAGAGGGGCTGAGTGAATGTGGTCTGGACTCTGGAGGAGGGTCATTGTGTCAGAGACACTGTAAAAAGACAGAGTTCATGCCCTGTGGTCCAGGTATACTCCCACTCAGGAGCAACGGATGGTAGGTATACCAGTCTCTACTATTGTGGTAGAAAATGCATCTGGATGCAGAGCAGTACGAGCTCCAGGACAGATCATTACCTCCAAACCAACACTCATTACCACTTCCTCTCCTGCTGATCCCTTTATATGAGACGGCTACATCAATGCCATCCCCGCTCCACTCTTACCTCCCAGTAGCAGGCTCCAGACCCTCTCTACAAAACAGCAGTGGCTAAATCTATGTTGATGGTAAGGATAAGGCTGGACCTTATCACTTCTAGTCACCTTTGTTTCCCTCAGACAGAAACAGTAGTTGATTTGCTGTGCTGGGATCCAATGTCAGCTAGCACCAGTCTAGGAAGAGGACAAATAAAGCATGTCAAAAAGGCCAATTGCCTTTTAAGGTAATTTATTGACAAGCCATTGCCAGTCATCCCATCTCTGCTCCGTATGTTGGCCAATCACCTCCCTTGCGACCTTTTCTTGTGTGTCAGCCAGGTGAGTTTCCAAAAGAGAGTAGGAAATAATGGGTATAGACTTCAGCAGCAGAGATGGCCTAGTCAAGTTGATGAGTGATGTGTGAGTCCATTCAACAGTGAGTAGTGTTTGTATAATGTTTGCTAAGCTTTTATACTTCTGTTTGGTTTTGACCTGCATGCATGCCTCTATACCTTTAGAGATGGACCATACGTCCTGTTGTCTCACGCTAGCAGTTACAGAAATATTTTTCTTGCTATGAGAGTTATTTGGTTGTTTATCTACCTTAGTTGAATAAACAGACTGTAAATCGCTCTGGATAAAAGCCCAAAATTTAAATAAAAAAAATGAACACTTGCAAAGCACACTGGGTGGGTATTATTATAATGAGCACCGCCCCAAACAAGACAGATCGTGTCCCCTTGCTCAGACGTTGCTGACGCATGCCAGATCTTACAACACCTGGATAGGAACTTTACGTTTCAGCTAATCACATCATACATTTATGTTATAGCAATCTGGTGCCAGACGGTACAGTCGATGACGTTGCATGCAACCATTGGTTGATGCATGCAACGTCTGAGCAGGGGAACACAACCCAAATCGGTTGGTCCTTCCTGGTCCAAGTCTGAACCAATCATAGACGTTTATGTTTCACAAGTTTGGAGAGCACATCACAGTAGAGTACAGTACAATATGGTATGGTAGAGTTTTGTCCAGTAGAGTAGACACGAGTAGTACATTACATTTTAGTAATTTAGTCATTTCACTCCATCCCGAGTTAGTGTATTAATTTTAAGATAGGTAAGTGAGACAACCATATATCACATGTCGTAGTAAGTACATTTTCCCTCAATAAAGAAGTTATCAGCAAAGTCAGTGCTAGTAGGAAAAGACAAATGCAGGTAATCACGGGGCAGGGGGTGGGGCGTGCGACGTGGTGTTTATTTAAGATCATCTTTAAAGAGATAGGTTGTCAGAAGTTTTCAGAAGATGGGCAGGAACTCCGCTGTCCTGATGTTAGGGGGAAGCTTGTGGTTTTATTAAAGCTGCAATATGTCACTTTTTGGACGACCCGACCAAATGTACATATAAATGGAAGTTATAGATCTGTCATTCTCATCAAAAGCAAGTCTAAGCGGTATTGTTAGGTGTGTATATGGGAGGCGAAGTCAAGTGCAGGAGAGCGGATTATAGTAAACAGGCGCACTTTAATACTAGTCAACAACGACAGCACATAAAAAATACTAGTGCCAAAAACACGGTACATAACAAAAGTGCAGCGCCTGACAAATATCCACGTAACAATAAACAATTACACACAAAGACATGGAGGGGAACAGAGGACTAAATACATGCAGTGTGATTATGGAATGAAAACCAGATGTGTATGAAACAAGACTAAACAAATGGATATACTGTATGAGAAATGGAGCGGCGATGGCTAGAAAGCCGGTGTTGTCGATCGCCGAACGCCGCCCGAACAAGGAGAGGAGCCGACTTCGGCGGAAGTCGTGACAGGTATATCTGTTCTATGTGTGCTATTTCTATGCTTCCTGGTCTTAAGTTGTGTTTTAGTGTCTTACTTTCGTCTTTGTACACCAGCTTCAAACAGCTGAAAATATATTTTGGTTATGGTAAATATATTTCACAGTGGTTCAGATGGTACAATGATTATCTACACTATACTTGCTTGTTTTGTCACAAACTGAAATAAGGCGATCTATTAGAATTTTATCAACCAGGAAATGGCAGAGCGATTTCTGCATAGTGCATCTTACATTTATTGCCACCAGGGCCCGCTGGTGTAACTGCTAAACTGCTTGCTGACATTACACTGTACTGCATGATTGTAGCGGGTTTACTGTCACGTTAGTTCCAGTAGCTATGTTGACTATGACGTTAGCTAATATGGTGACAACGATGTAGGCTGTGGGTAGTGGTTAGCGGTTCTTTTTTTGCCTGGTCACAGATGGCTGATGTGTTGTGCACTGAAGTCCACAACTGAAGGGAAAAGGTGAGATGCGGAGAGGGCGTAGATGTGAAAAGGAATTATACAACGAGCAAAGTGATCATGCTCTTTGTATGTGGCTGCTATGAAAGTGAACTGTGTTTGCTTGTAATAAGGGATGTATTCATTCTGCCGATTCTGTTGAAAAACATTTCTAAAACAGTGGCAAACAGAATGAAAAGGGGATAAACATACCTGAATTGGTCCAATATAAACTCTCCTTTGCAACTGTTGGACTAATGATTACGCTATAGATCATCTAGATGCAGGCAAGAGTGTGCAAGACGGTGTTGACTGTGTCATGGTCTGTCAACTTGATTACTCAAATTCTCTCGACCCACTTTCATTCATAGGCTGTATCAACCTCATGATGGGTATAGGGAAAACATTAACCTTCAGAGAGACCACCTCCTGTGTCGGCTCCTGCATCTCCTCTCTCTCCTGGTTTTTCTGATGGGATTTCTGCTGATTCTCCTCCAACTGCTTCTGCAGAGAAATGTATCATACACATAAGACGATTAAAGTGCTAATTATCAGGCAGGCTTGCTGTGCATCCGACAAGGTCATTTCAAAGTGCATAATTGGGTAATTTTTGATTGAGACATTGACCAATGAGAACACAACCTATATTCACCCACTCAAAAAGACAGCCAAAAGTTAGTTATCATTACGCTTTCAATCATCTAAAAGCACAACCAAATTCCAATGGAAAAACAGATTTTTGATTTCGTTGTCACCCAAATGTCTCACTGTGAAATGGGAATACAAGTTTAGATTCTTTTTTATTTATTTATACAGATTAATGCGTTGTCACTGTGCTTCTTCTAATAGCAAAACCAAATGACCTGGATTGCAGTTAAGATTCCATTAAAAGTAAACGGTGCAGGTGATCAATGCCGAGATTCCGCGCAGATTATTACAACAATTGTGAAGATCTACACAGACCTGCGACGATCTATGCACATCCTATCTTGAACACGCACACTTTTTGCATTGCTATTATTACATAAGAAGAAATGTATAGTTACAGTAACCTCAAAATGTGACCATGGATCTGTTACTCATTTTAAGGTTGAACGCTACATTAGTTTGTAAGATAGCAACTAACCATTCTAGCTTTAAGGCTACACCCATTTTTGGACTTATAAATTAAATGTTATATACCCATGGATACTCGAAGAACATAAATAATATATACCTCATGAGCTTAGTTCAACTGTCGTATCTCATCAGAACCCAACAGCTTGTTTAACGGCAATGTAAATGTAAACAAACTCTAGCCTCAAAACATAGTTAACTTTAAATGTTGCTATCACGGATAGTCAGTCCTTGCATCCATAGCTATGTCTATGAGTTGGAGAGTGGTTACATTTCTGAAGGCTGATCCCTCAGTTTAACCAAAGCAGAGGTGGGGGAAGTTTGTTATTTTTTCAATTAAGGGCTCTAGCTTGAACTTTTACTGTATTACACAAGTCATATTGAATTGTGTTTGGCTCACCATGTAACCAAATACCGTCATTGGATAGTTCCATCTGAGCCACTGGCTTCCATTTTTCCAGTTTTTCCCCAATTGTTTACACACTAAAACTGGCCCATGAGGCCCAATGACCCAAACCTGTAACTCATTTAGTACAACCAGACACCAAATCTGCAATACTACTGGCACATGTTTTGCTTCACACTCAGATTGCAATTCTATAACAAACTTTTGGCAAAAACACAACACGCAATTCTCTACCTTTGGTACAACCTTCACAACTAAAATCTCTTGTGTGCAAATGAAAAGCAACACTGTTCAACAAGATAAACTGAATTACCAATTGATCACTTTCTCTTCACATGTGCAAACACTAATTGCATAAATGTTCACTTTGCAATCAGACCTTTGGTATGGATAAAAAGTCCACAAGTGAGTACTCCTGTGTTTGGAGAACAATGGAAGCAAACTTGGCAGAGAGAGGTAGAGGTAGAAGTTGAGGTGGTAGACCAAGATCAAGTAGAGAGTAATCTCTGATGAAATTTGGGGCGACTGGTGGACCATGTGGTCAACCATGGTTTGACCTTGAGGCTGGGCAGAGAGTTCTGCCCAATCTGAGCCACTTTACCGTAGCATTCATCATCATCCGGACATTCCAAAATGAGAATAGGTTTGTACTGCAGACATTGGACCCATCTACTACTTTTACTACTTGACAGTAGTACAACATAAAACATAACGTAGTTTCCAAAACATACTGTAAGGCGAAAAAGTAAATGTTTCATGTATTACTGTATGTATGAAATTTGGAGCTAGACAACTTTGTAATATGTTTATCTTGTATACTGTAGTGTTTACTGTACTGCATGCTATTTTGTTTTTGTAGAACTGAAAGACGATCACCACGTACGTGGTAGAATGTGTCTATTTACAGACGAACAGGAGGCTGCTATTGTGCAAATCGTAGTTGAAAATAATACCATAAGACTGAGGGAAATCCAACAGATTAATGAAAACCCTGCCATAACAGAGTGAGCTTATCAACCATAGCCCGCATCCTTAAGAAACACCATCTCCGGATGAAGCAAATCTACAGAATCCCATTTGAAAGGAATTCCCAAAGAGTGAAAGTACGAATATGTGCAAGTAAGCAATGTAGTATTATTACACTCTTTAAACATTAGACTTATTGATGTTGCCAGTGAACTGTACTATACAGCAATTACAGTATTTACTGTAATTTCAGAGAATCATGGAGTTGGATGCAAGTCCTATCCCCCAGGAACTCACATTCATAGATGAGGCTGGATTTGATTTAGCAAAAACGAGGAGGAGAGGAAGGAACATCATTGGTCAACGCGCCATCATTGAGGTACCTGGCCAGCACGGGGGAAATGACACCATGTGCGCAGCTATGAGCCACAATGGGGTCCTCCACTGCCACACCATCCTTGGACCATACAACACTGCCCATCTCCTTAATTTCCTGAATGCCTTACATGACAATCTTTTTCAGCCAGAGCAGAGAGGGCCAGGCGATCCTGAGCAGAAAATGTATGTATTAATTTTGATTTGGGACAACGTGAGTTTCCGTTGGGCTGCTCAGGTCCGCAAATGCTTCCCATGACCATCCCAGGTTTACAATTCTCTATCTCACACCATATTCCCCATTTCTCAACCCCATTGAGAAGTTGTTTCCTGGTTGGGGGTGGAAGGTGTATGATCGCAAACCCCATCAACGTACAGTGCCTTGCAAAAGTATTCATCCCCCTTCCGTTTTCCTATTTTGTTGCATTACAACCTGTAATTTAAATAGATTTTTATTTGGATTTCATGTAATGCACATACACAAAATAGTCCAAATTGGTGAAGTGAAATAAAAAATAAAAAAACTTGTTTAAAAAAAACGGAAAAGGGGTGGGTGCATATGTATTCACCCCCTTTGCTAGGAAGCCCCTAAATATGATCTTGGGCAACCAATTACCTTCAGAAGTCACATAATTAGTCAAAGTCCACCTGTGTGCAATCTAAGTGTCACATGATCTGTCACGTAATCTCAGTGTATATATATACACACACCTGTTCTGAAAGGCCCAGAGTCTGCAAGGGGCACCATGAAGACCAAGGAGCTCGCCAAACAGGTCAGGGACAAAGTTGTGGAGAAGTACAGATCAGGGTTGGGTTATAAATATCTGAAACTTTGAACATCCCACGGAGCACCATTAAATCCATTATTAAAAAATGGAAAGAATATGGCACCACAACAAACCTGCCAAGGGCCGCCCACCAAATCTCAGAGACCAGGCAAGGAGGACATTCATCAGAGGCAACAAAAAATAACAAAGATAACCCTGAAGGAACTGCAAAGCTCCACAGCGGAGATTGGAGTATCTGTCCTGTCGTGTCTCTGACTATGATTAAATGAGATGACAGGCTATTTTATCAAATCGTTTACCTAATGTTTAATTTATTACGTGATTGAATTAAACCATGCAACAATTAATTCATTAATAACCTGGGGCACCAAGGAAGAGTGTTTATAGAGCTGCTGTCTTCCGAAAAAAACTCTTGAAGATCTTTTATATCAATAGCAGTCAATCATTAATCGTCACCTTATTCAGTCTCATTCTGATTGTCGTAAAGTACTTGGTTATCTGTACGAACCCTGGCTAACAAGTTGAATCAGCAATACACAAATTGGCTTAATATTTATTTATTTACTAAATACCTAAATAACACAGAATTACACATATATATACAGGATAGATCATACATCGATGTCACGTTCGTCGTAACATTGAAGAGAGGACCAAGGCGCAGCGTGATATAAATACATTCTTCTAATTTATTATAACGTAACGAAGAATATTTAAACAGACTTACAAAAACAACAAACGAACGTGAAGCTATAATTTAAACAAGTGCAGACACAGGCAATTTACACATAGACAATCACCCACGACATACCCAATGAATATGGCTGCCTAAATATGGTTCCCAATCAGAGACAATGATAAACAGCTGCCTCTAATTGAGAACCAATCTAGACAGCCATAGACATACAAACACCTAGACTAGACAAAACCCCATAAACACACAAAACCCCTAGACATGACAAAAACACCTAGACTAGACAAAACCCCATAAACACACAAAACCCCTAGACATGACAAAAACACCTACATCCCCCATGTCACACCCTGACCTAACTAAAATAATAAAGAAAACAAAGATAACTAAGGCCAGGGCGTGACAATCGATTACTAATCATGTCAGAAAAGTCCCTAGTGGACTAACCCGATATGATGGCTGGTTACACAAAGGAAGGGGGTTGGGTTTGAATGAAAGAGCGGGAAGACTGAGGGACAAAGGAATTGGGTCTCTATCTAGCTATGCTACCGTAAATACAGAAACGTATGCATTCTAATAACCACCCATTCGGAAAAGGAAAATGCAAGATATATATTTACTCTGAGCTGCGCTTCGATAGATGTGTCGAAGATGGAAGACTGGTTTGCCCAGCAGAGATTGCCATTGTCCTTTGAAGAATATTTCTGGTCGTAGTGTTGTAGAGCGGATACGTTAAAGTACCCTGTCGTTCTTCTGAGATTGTCTGTCCTTTCCTAGGCCACGTACGTTTCCAGCTGCAGCTGATAACTCGACGTCTAGGATGTAACACTTCTTCTTTAGTGAATAATAGTTCAAAGTTCATACCAAGTTGTCATAATCAGCTCGTGCTGTATTCAGGCTGGTCTGGTCGAAATTCACCATTCCAGTGTGGTGATCGTCACCATGTTGAAATTCGCCCTTCTAAACGTTCGGACAGCAGTCCTCACATTTCTGGAATTAAATGTTAATGAGCGTTACGGGGGCTTTTGTACTGGGGAGGAGAAGGGGCGTGTTTCATCCTTCTAACCAATGTCTGTGCTCCCGTGGGTGGGGTTACTGATTGAGCATAAGTTTACTTATGAAACAATTCTCTCATTTAGAAGCTAAAATCACATTTTATCTTCTCACAAATAGTTTCATGTTTAAACACAAGTTTTGTAACATTTTGATGTAAATCTGATAACTAGAATATGTAGACTTTCAAAGATACAATTCTGTCGTCCTATCATCAGTAACAATGACTGATCTGACATCATATTCTTTAAGTACTAACGGACCCTTCCATTACAGGAATATTGTCTCATTGTTCAACTTTCTGACGTTAGCATCCCGTAGAGTCTTTCTCTGTGGTAACAAAAGGGCTTTCCAAAAGTCCATTCTGTAGAGTGGAGAGAGAGTTTCAGTATTTATGATAGGTCATAAACCAGTGGTGGGGTGGGGGGGTTGTAACCCTCTGTCACGAAGAGTAGGCCAGAAGGCAAAAAAACCCTAACCTCTATCAAATAAAAAGATGGCGAAGCCGCAAAAGTACTTCTGTGCAAGGGTGTTTATTTACAGAGTGAATCCGGAAGAAAAACAACAGTACTGCCATCCAAAGTATCCATTATGGGGACAGCTTAAAAACAATGCTGCCCTATCAACAGCTCAATCCCAAAATGGCTTCCCTTTGAACTGAAAGAGAGGCTCCTTTTGTAGGGGAAGCCCCTCCCATCAGAACATAATCAGCACTAATTAAATAAGCAATTACCTATTCAAAGCCTACATTTTCCATTCAGCTAAACATACTAAAGTATATACATTGCAACACGTTTTCCATGACACAATATACCAATATAACATTTACAAAATCACATCACTACTGACATGGTGTCTTTCAATTTGACCATTTACATTAACGAGCCATTCGGGACAGACACTACAAAGTCAGCCCGATTGCCTTAGCTCTGGTCCTTATCCCAGCATACCCGGAAGCTACAGAGATGGAGAGAGGAACAGAACCAAACAAACAACGGGCTCATCCCTAACATTGATAAGTATAATAAATGTTGCTTAAATTAAACATGAACACTTGTCTGTATATTCCTTATACCATAACCTGTTACTGACGGGAGGTAAGTGTGAAATGTATGTACTAAGATAGGGACGTTAACTTGTGTGTTGACCCACCTTGTTAACGTAGCTGATAACGGAGCAGGGAGGCGTGATGAATGTGTGTGTGTGTGTTAGTGTACCAAATGCTACCCGCGGCCAGTGACGGACTTCTCCGTCACAGCCTCACCCAACAGGGCAAAGTCATGACAGCCCATAAGGACCACTTTAAGCTGTACACTCCACAGAGCTGGGCTTTAAGGAAGAGTGTCTAGAAAAAGCCATTGCTTCTAGAAAAAAATGAGCAAGCATGTTTGGTGCTCGCCAAAAGGCATGTGGGAGACTCCACAAACATATGGAAGAAGGTACTCTGGTCAGATGAGACTAAAATTGAGCGTTTTGGCCATCAAGGAAAATGCTATGTCTATGTTAAGGGGAAACACCTCTCATCAACCCGAGAACACCATCCCCACAGTGAAGCATGGTGGTGGTAGCATCATGCTGTTTTTCATCGGCAGGGACTGGGAAGCTGGTCAGAATTGAAGGAATGGCGATAAATACAGGGAAATTCTTGAGGAAAACCTGTTTCAGTCTTCCAGAGATTTGAGACTGGAAAGGTAGTTCACCTTCCAGCAGAACAATGACCCTAAGCATAATGCTAAAGCAACACTAGAGTGGTTTAACTTTTTATGGCTGCAGGGGCAGTATTGAGTAACCAGATAAAAGGTGCCCATTTCAAACGGCCTCGTACTCAATTCTTGCTCGTACAATATGCATATTATTATTACTATTGGATAGAAAACACTCTCTAGTTTCTAAAACCGTTTGAATTATATCTGTGAGTCAAACAGAACTCATTTGGCACAAACTTCCTGACCAGGAAGTGGAAAGTCTGAAATCGATGCTCTGTTCTACTTCCTGCCTATACATGGGCATGATACGTAAGAGTATACGTGCACTTCATAGACCTTCCCCTGGATGTCAAGAGGCTGTGAGAGAAGAAATTTCGTGTTTATCTTGGTCTGAATTGGAATACAAGCTCTTTGTATGACGTGTCCCTCATTTCCGGTACTCTTGGGAGCGCGAGGTGGACAGTGGGATTGCCTTCTGTTTAGCTGCCGTTATGGACGACTACTATCTCCGGCTCTGATTTTATTTGATACATGTGACCATATCATCGTAAAGTATGTTTTTTCAATATAGTTTAATCAGATTATTGAAATTTTTTCGGGAGTTTTGCCGTGTTCCGTTCTCTGACTTTGTTGACGATGGAGCGATTCGTGCCACTTGGCTAGTGCGCGTGCTAAATGAAGAGGGAAAGTTGCCGTTCTAAATCCAAACAACGACTGTTCTGGACAAAGGACACCTTGTCCAACATTCTGATGAAAGATCAGCAAAAGTAAGAAACATTTTATGATGCTATTTCATATATCTGTCGTAGATGTGAACTAGTCGTCGGCGCCCAAGTGTTTCTGGCTATTGTGCTAAGCTAATATAACGCTACATTTTGTTTTCGCTGTAAAACACTTAATAAATCGGAAATATTGGCTGGAATCACAAGATGCCTGTCTTTCATTTGCTGTACACTATGTATTTTTCAGAAATGTTTTATGATGAGTAATTAGGTATTTGACGTTGGTGTCTGTACGTTTTATGGCTGCTTTCGGTGCAATTTCTGATTGTAGCTGCAATGTAAACTATGATTTATACCTGAAATATGCACATTTTTCTAACAAAACATATGCTATACAATAAATATGTTATCAGACTGTCATCTGATGAAGTTGTTTCTTGGTTAGTGGCTATTTATGTCTTTATTTGGTTGAATTTGTGATAGCTACTGATGGAGTAAAAAACTGGTGGAGTAAAAAAAGTGGTGTCTTTTGCTAACGTGGTTAGCTAATAGATTTACATATTGTGTCTTCCCTGTAAAACATTTTAAAAATCGGACATGTTGGCTGGATTCACAAGATGTGTACCTTTCATATGCTGTATTGGACTTGTTAATGTGTGAAAGTTAAATATTTAAAAAAATATATATTTTGAATTTCGCGCCCTGCACTTGAGCTGGCTGTTGTCATAAGTGTACCGACGACGGGCTTGCAGCCATAAGAAGTTTTTTAAGGGGAAAATGTCTTGGAATGGCCTAGTCAAAGTCCAGACCTCAATCCAATTGAGAATCTGTGGTATGACTTAAAGATTGCTGTACACCAGCGGAACCCATCCAACTTGAATGAGCTGGAGCAGTTGTGCCTTGAAGAATGGGCAAAAATGGATGCGTCATGCCAGAAGATATTTCCCACACTGTCTGGCCAAGGAGAATATCGCCTGTGATGTTGATGAAAATAATTTTTGCATTCGTGTTCCTTGTTTGAGTACAGACAAACAATGTACTGTACAGTGTAATAACAAAATCTTAGTTTTTACACTGAAATAGGTTCTGATAGTAGTGTTTTGAATATGTCACATTAGTGTGATCCAGGTTGTCACTAAGTTAGATTAATTTGAGGTGTGTGTGTCTCATTTGTTTGCAATTTCATTTTGAGCAGGGAGTGATTTTGATTGATTGTGTTTCATTTTGCAAGATGTCTGTGGGGGGGGGGGGGGGCCCCCCGGGTGGCGCAGTGGTCTAGAGCACTGCATCGCAGTGCTAGCTGCGCCACCAGAGTCTCTGGGTTCGCGCCCAGGCTCTGTCGCAGCCGGCCGCGACCGGGAGGTCCGTGGGGCGACGCACAATTGGCTTAGCGTCGTCCGGGTTAGGGAGGGTTTGGCCGGTAGGGATATCCTTGTCTCATCGCGCTCCAGCGACTCCTGTGGCGGGCCGGGCGCAGTGCGCGCTAACCGAGGGGGGCGGGTGCACGGTGTTTCCTCCGACACATTGGTGCGGCTGGCTTCCGGGTTGGAGGCGCGCTGTGTTAAGAAGCAGTGCGGCTTGGTTGGGTTGTGCTTCGGAGGACGCATGGCTTTCGACCTTCGTCTCTCCCGAGCCCGTACGGGAGTTGTAGCGATGAGACAAGATAGTAATTACTAGCAATTGGATACCACGAAAATTGGGGAGAAAATTTAGAAAAAAGAAAAAGAAAAAAAAGAAAAAAAAGATGTCTGTGGGGTTTGGAGAAATTGTCTAACTGTTTTGTGTTTTGAGTATCTGAGATGTAGTTTTAGCAAACGTGTGTTAACAATTGGGAAAATGTAACTTATTTTTAGCTGAGTTGGAGGCGTGAATCCAACAAAATTGTTAACAGGTTATTTATTGTATCTCGAAAGTGATAAATTGTTTGTGGTTGTTAACGCAACCAAATATCAACATCCCTTACAGAAAAACCACATGAAGTTCATGTGAACACGTGAGATCTCGTTTAGAATATTTTACTTTGAAAGACATAACTGAAATTAATTCAATTTAAACAGTCATGGTCCCCTGCAGGTTTGGTCTATTTCCCGGTTTGTTCCAGGCAGGTCCCCAATAATGTTTTTAACCAGTTCTTAGAATGTTGTGTCATGGTCCCCTGGTGGTTTTTTGCAAGTCGAAGAACACCATCCCAACCGTGAAGCACTGGCAGCATCATGTTGTGGGGGTGCTTTGCTGCAGGAGGGACTGGTGCACTTCACAAAATAGATGGCATCACGAGGATGGAAAATTATGTGGATATATTGAAGCAACATCTCAAGACATCAGTCAGGAAGTTAAAGCTTGGTTGCAAATGGGTCTTCCAAATGGACAATGACCCCAAGCATACTTCGAAAGTTGTGGCAAAATGGCTTAAGGACAACAAAGTCAAGGTATTGGAGTGTCCATCACAAAGCCCTGACCTCAATCCTATAGAAAATTTGTGGGCAGAACTGAAAAAGCGTGTGCGAGCAAGGAGGCCTACAAACCTGACTCAGTTACACCAGCTCTGTCAGGAGGAATGGGCCACAATTCACCCAACTTATTGTGGGAAGCTTGTGGAAGGCTACCTGAAACATTTGACCCAAGTTAAACAATTTAAAGGAAATGCTACAAAATTCTAATTGAGTGTATGTAATCGTCTGACCCACTGGGAATGAGATGAAAGAAATAAAGACTGAAGTAAATAATTCTCTCCTATTATTCTGACATTTCACGTTCTTAAAATAAAGTGGTGATCCTAACTGACCTAAGACAGGGAATTTTTGCAAGGATTAAATGTCAGGAATTGTGAAACTGAGTTTAAATATATTTGGCTAAGGTGTATGTAAACTTCTGTCTTCAACTGTATTTCGTACAAGGTTAGTCCATGTTGAAATTTAGTTACCTTGATTACATAATCCTGTGGTTTAAATTTCACCCTCAAAATAACAGTTGACTTTTTTCAAATCCAATGTATTTTACACATAGATTCTACGTCACATTACATTGAAACAGCATTGATTCAACCAGTTTGGCCGAGTGGGAAGTATCTGAATGTTTTGACTCAGTTTCATCTTGCTCCATCTTCTCCCTCTGCCTTGCCATTGGAGTTCCTATCCTTACCAAATATTGTTAGAGAGGAAGCCCCCTAGCCATTTAAGAACCATTTAAATATAATGAATTGGAAGGTTGTGTAGGACTATGGTAGGTGAAGAAACCAATCTTTTCAGACTGTTAGTATTTATCTGGTCAATATGGCAGTGTATTAAGCCTGTTGCTTGTAATAGTTTTGATATGTGAAATTGTGATTGTAATATGAATTGTATTTTAATGTTTAAGGACTCTTGGAAGATTAGTCCAACTGAGGACTAAAAGAAATCCTAATAAAATAATATAATCGGACAGTTTTTTTTTCTCTATGTGAGAAAGCTTGCTTTTTCATTACAATTTGTGATATGACTGAACAGTCTGTCAGCTAAAATGGGTTGGACTTTACACTAGTTGGATGACCCCTTTTCAAATTGAACCTATCATTCTCTGTTTTGTATGCAGAACCAGAGGTATCAACCTATCAGATGGAACATGAGGTAGCACAAAGTTATCAACAGGCTATGTAACAAAAATGGGCACTATCAGACTGTTTTTGCAAGTTAAGGAACTACATGTGTGTCTCTACTCTTCTTATTACACTATTCTCAGTCACTGGTCTCGATGTCAGGCTAAAATAAAAACAACTAATGTTAATATGTAGCTAGATGTGTAAAATTTGAATGTTCCCATCTTTACCCGTTTCTCAGTCCTTTCAGCTGCAACTGAAATTGTATCATGGCCTATATGTTTATCCATCACACACAGCAGACAGATACACTGCTGGTCGGTACGGCATGATGAGAGGGGATCTTCTCCTCTAGTTGTCCAGTGGCATCAATCAGCATGTGTTCTTTTTTTCCTGGGCTGAGTGCATTATGAAGTTTCAGGTGAGTCTCACAGTAAGAGGCCAGACACATCAGACATGACTTGACAGGTATGGGTTTTCTCCCAGTGCAGATGTCACACCCCACACCTAAAGGTCCAGCACAACAGTGAAGGGGAGGAGCACTTTGGAGTCCTGTCTTCATCAGTTTTTCCACTAATTCAGTAAGTAGAGTGTTTTTCCTCAAAAGGTATTGGGCAGTGGAGGCTCATCAGAAGAGGAAGGAGAGGACCATCCTCCTCAGTGAATTTCATAAAAATAGTAACACATTAAAGTTATCCTTTTTAGATAAAACTATACTAAATATATTCACGTCACCAAATAATTTACTAAAACACACTAATTGTCAATGAAGGTCTGCAGTAGCCTCAACAGCACTCTCTGGGGTAACACCATGGTGTAGCCGGAGGACAGCTAGTTTCCATCCTCCTCTGGGTACATTGACTTCAATACAAAACCTAGGCAGCTCATGGTTCTCAGCCATTCCATACACTTACACCGTTAATATTATAATTTCCCAAAGACGTCCTCCAACCTATCAGCGCTCTTGCAGTATGAACTGACATTTTGTCCACCCAATCAAAGGATCAGAGAATTAATCTAGTACTGAAAGCATAAGCTAAAGCTAGCTAGCACTGCAGTGCATAAAATATGGTGAGTAGTTGACTCAAAGAGAGAGAATGACAATAGTTGAACAGATCTGAACAAAAGAGAGAGAGATAGCTTTATTGCGTTTTTAATTTTCACGTTTTAATTTTCACGTTTTCACAGTTTTTTATATGTAATAAATTTGCAAAAAATTCTAAAAACCTGTTTTTGCTTCATCATTATGGGGTATTGTGTGTAGCTATTTAATCCATTTTAGAATAAGGCTGTAACGTAACAAAATGTGGAAAAGGTGAAGGGGTCTGAATACTTTCTGAATGCACTGTATGTTGACTATGACTTTAGCTAATATGGTGACAACGATGTAGGCTGAGTGTAGCAGTTAGCGGTTATGGTATAAAGGTTTGGCTTGGAAAGGTTTTTTCGGCTGTTCAGACAGCTGTTGTATTGTGCACTGAAATCCACAAGCAAATGGAAAAGGTGAGATGAGGGGGAGCGTAGATGCCAGAAGGACATATACAACGAGCAAAGTGAGCATCCTTTTTTTATGTGATCAGGTGTGTATTCATTACGTCGATTCTGTTGAAAAACTTTTCTTAAACGGAAGCAAACAGAACAAAATGGGAATACACATACCTGAATTTGTCCACTAGAAACTCTCATTTGCAAATTTTGGACTAATGATACACCCTAGATAAGCTAGATGCAGGCAAGAGTGTGCAAGGCGGTATTGAATGTGTCACTGTCTGTCACATTCATTACTCAACATTTTATCTTGTCCTGTGCACCTACGTTGCAAACTTTAATTCGTAGGCTAGGTTGTCGAAACCGGTTCTGTGTGAACTCCGATATCAGACAGTGTCTGGCCAGCAGAGGGCATATGTTGTCTGTCACAACCAGAGAGAAACCCTGATGATGGTTTATTGATACTGAAACATTGGTATAAAATCATTAAATCTGAGGAGCATTAAGATCATCAGAATGTTGGAGTATCTTTTCATTACAAACAGATAGCAAATCATCTTCTCAGAGTCATCGCCTGTGGCTGCTAATCTTCGTGATTCATTCTAAACAGAGAGAGAGGGAGTGGAGGAGGGAGAGAGGGAGCGATACCAAGAGAGTGAGAAGGAGAGGAGAGCAGGGGGAGAACAATATACGTAGGCAGAAAAAGAGAGGATAGAGAGTGTGAGAGAGAGATAGAGAAAGAGAGTATGAGTCTCCCCTGTGTCTGTACTGGTCTCTACTAATGACCCAGGTCTGCTGGCTATCAGACAGATGGGGACTTAACACTGATTACCCCACTAACACCTGATTTTCTCTGACAGCTCAACACACACATATATTCACACACTCATGCACACAGATGTGTGTGTAAGTGATTGTATCTAAACTGAGCATGCAACGGAGTCGGTTAAAGGATGCGGTTAATGTGTACCTATTTCTATAAAGGACAGCACGTTATGTACATTATGGTCTAGATAGAAAACAGCCCACAAGCTGAACAGATACTACACATTGGAACAGCATGGAAACATCCCTTTTCCATTTCTTTCCCTAACTCTTCCGTTTCCTTTCCTCCCTCTTCCATTTTCTTTCCTCTCCCCCACAACTCTCTCTCCCTCCCTCTCTCTTTCTACAAGTAGGCCTATGTGCAACTTATTCCAAACCTATGATATGTGTATGTTTGCTCTAGTGAATAAGACATGATTCTGTCTCATAACAGAATGCTATTTATCTGTTTTACACTAACAGTGGATGGACAGTTTAGAAGTTGTTTTTATATTATTAACATATCACCAGGTCCCCGCTGTGATGGAGAAGCCCCCAAATGCTCACACAGTAGTCATTCATGTTGGTTCAATCAACTACAATCTTTGTAAATTAAAGGTTCACTTCAGATTGTCTATAAGCAAACTAAAGGAGACAGACAAATGGATTCTCATTTCCGGTCCTCTACCTACAAAAAGTCTCGGAATGGAATGCTTTAGTCATCTACTGGCTACACTACTGGCTTACATCCTACTGTTCCTCAATGGATTTGGAGAACATTGACAATTTTGACCACTTTTAGGAGAGGGCCCAGTTTTACAAGAGGAATGGCTTGCATCCAATATAAAGGGGCAAAATTTATCTCAGCCTATATCGAGAAGGCTCTTGTAAAACATTGCCCAACCCATGGTGAAGTAACTTTTTCCCATTCCCACTATTTCACGGTGTTATCATCGTACTGCTCCAGATAACCATATTCCCTGCGGTATTGTCAGTAATAATCTTGTAACCATAAAATTGAATTCCACTGTTCGCTCTGTTCCTGTGTCATGACTGTCCTGATCAGGTCAGGTTACAGGAGACCACAACCCTACAGATTATCTCTCAACCCCAACAGATGAGGAGAGATCTAGGGGTCTGAAGATGTGGGGGTTTTATGACCCCTCACACCCATGGTAATTCTGAGGCCACAGAAAACATTCCCTCTCACTATCGTTACCGCCTTCAGGGCAATTCTCTGGGCGTACCAAGTTTGAGGGGCAAGGTATAGATTTTACTCAAATCCAATTTTAGACAACTAACTTCACATTTCATCTCTACCGAAACATTCTCTTTGATTTGGACATTTTCCACACAACGTACAATGTATAAACATCAAGCATATACGAGGAAAACTCTTAACGTTACACTGTTTTCATAATAACGTAATCTATTAACCTTTAATCACAAAACAAAAATGACATACATTTTCATATTCCATCTATCGTCATGACCACCATTGTAGTTGACGGACACCATTGTTCCAAAGTCCCTTTATTGCATGTTTAAAGTTCTGAGGCTGGTTCTGAACGCCCACTTCTGACCCGAGGGTATAAAACCTGTGAGTGCAGAATTAACAGAGTAGACTAAGTGACCCGAGCTGCAGCCAAAGGTCTAAAAGGTCAACGAACCCAAAACGCAACAAGTTGAAGACAAAGAAATCTTTTTCTACCCAAGCTACGGATGAGTAGCGTGTCTAAGCGGGTGTATTCAAGCCGAACCACCTAGCCTCCACTCCCCATCGAATCGTGGTATCTACACTCTTTCATCTTTACGCTGTGAGCTCTGAGCTACAGAGCTATCTGTCCTCCGAAGACCCCTTCCAGAGCGAGGACAAAGGAACAGGCCAGTAAAGCCAAAGGACACGGACATCACGTCGTGAGGACACCTAGAGAGGTGCGCAGGAGAAGTGCGTCATTGAGCAGCTTGAACGGTCCACGCGGGAAAATCCACGGAGAACCTCCACAAGTAATTACATCATTATATTCTGACTCATAACAGCGGCAGTTTGGGGCAAGGCTAGGGTTAGAATGAGCATAGCTGACAATTTCACCCAAATGTATATTCCTCTTGTGTACTTTCTCTCTTTCTCTCTCTTTTAAATCCCCATTTTGGGTAACACGCGCCCTAGTGTGTTGGCCCGTTATACTAAGTTCTAATCAATAGCCTAGAATGTGTTTTTGTGTATGTGTATCTTTTATCATCATTTTAGCTTTTTAGTAAATAAACATTCAACTAAGACTGGTGTGGTGCGAATTCATTAGTGAGACCCGGGTCCGTGCAGAATCCCGGGCTATACGACGTTCAGAACGAGACTGTTAGAGGCAACTGGTTAATTAGCGGCTGTGGTAAAATCGATATTCTGATATTCTTTGAGTTAATTTGGGAAATAGAAACTCAATAAAAACTAGTTTTCCCATGGTGCCCCAGGTTAATGAGTTAATAATTGCTTGATTCAGTTAATCACGTAATTAGAAACTTGTAATCATTCGATGAGCAACAGTCGCCACATTAACTAATACAACGTCACGACACCTGTTAGCCCATTCGGGAAACACACTGTGGTAAGCTCATCCAGTGCTATTATAGCATCAAATGGATACCCCCACTGTTTTCAAATCGATTTGGGCTGTTCCATATCTACCTATGAAGTTTGATGTCAAAGATGGACCTTCTTGATATCTGGGTGCATGACACGAGCCTGGACATTTTGGTTGCTAGCTATATATGTGAAATCAACTCTTGTGTTATCATGTTCTCTAAATATCACTATCCCCCCAAAATGTTAGCTTTTGGTTAATGTGGCCATAAACCAAAATACACATGTATATGTTGCAAGGATTTACCACCCCATTTTAAGAATATTTGTCTTGATTTAAACCTGACTCAACTGATTGCAAAACCCACACGGATTAATGTAAAAAATCCAGCAAACTCCTCACTGATTGACCTAATTCTGACAAGTACTTGTCTAGTGATGTATTTTCTAATGATCTCAGAGATCACTATCCTATTACATGTACTAGAGATCCCAAACAGATTAACAGTGATCCTCGTTTAATTATAATTTAAAAAATTTCCCCACAAGCTTTTCTTCATAATATGTATTACTCTGACTTCTCCTCTATCAGCTGCATGCCTGACTCTGAATTAGTTCTAGAATTGTTCTCATCTAGTTGTATCTCTCTGGCAGATTAACACGCTCCCCTTAAACGCCTTAGAGTAAAAAATAAAACAAATCCTTGGCTCTCTACAGAACTTTCAGATCTTCTTATGATGACAAATCAAGCCTGGTCCAAGGCTAGATAAACTGACTCTGCAGCTGATTGGCAGTTTTCAAGCAATTGAGAAATAGATGCACTTCCTCAATCAAGAAAGCTAAATCTAGCTACTTTCTAAGTTCTATCTCAGACTCTGCTGATGATCTGTCAAAAGTTTGGAAAACAGTTAATGCTCTGAATCATGGAAATGTCTCTCCCCTGCCTAAGCTAGTTGTCAGACTCTCAAATCAATTTTTTTATTGGTCACATACACATGGTTAGCAGATGTTAATGCGAGTGTAGCAAAATGCTTGTGCTTCTTGTTCCGACAGTGCAGTAATATCTAACAAGTAATCTAACAATTTCACAACAACTACCTTATACACACAAGTGTAAAGGGATGAATAAGAATATGTACATATAAATATATGGATGAGCGATGGCCGTGCGGCATAGGCAAGATGCAGTAGATGGTATAGAGTACAGTATATACATGAGATGAGTAATGTAGGGTATGTAATCATTATATAAAGTGGCATTGTTTAAAGTGACTAGTGATACATTTATTACATCCAATTATTAATTATTAAAGTGGCTAGAGTTGAGTCAGTATGTTGGCAGCAGCCACTCAATGTTAGTGATGGCTGTTTAACAGTCCAATGGCCTTGAGATAGAAGCTGTTTTTCAGTCTCTCAGTCCTAGCTTTGATGCACCTGTACTGACCTCGCCTTCTGGATGATAGCGGGGTGAACAGGCAGTGGCTCGGGTGGTTGTTGTCCTTGATGATCATTTTGGCCTTCCTGTGACATTGGGTGCTGTAGGTGTCCTGGAGGGCAGGTAGTTTGCCCCCGGCGATGCGTTGTGCAGACCGCACCACCCTCTGGAGAGCCTTGCGGTTGAGGGCGGTGCAGTTGCCATACCATGTGGTGATACAGCTCGACAGGATGCTCTCAATTGTGCATCTGTAAAAGTTTGAGTGTTTTCGGTGACAAGCCAAATTTCTTCAGCCTCCTGACAAGAGGTGCTGTTGCGCCTTTTTCACCACACTGTCTGTGTGGGTGGACCATTTCAGTTTGTCCGTGATGTGTACGCAGAGGAACTTAAAACTTTCCACCTTCTCCACTGCGGTCCCGTTGATGTGGATAGGGGGGTGCTCCCTCTGCTGTTTCCTGAATACCATGATCATCTCCTTTGTTTTGTTGACTTTGAGTGTGAGGTTATTTTCCTGACACCACACTCCGAGGGCCCTCACCTCCTCCCTGTAGGCTGTCTCGTCGTTGTTGGTAATCAAGCCTACCACTGTAGTGTGGTCTGCAAACTTGATGATTGAGTTGGAGGCATGCATGGCCACTCAGTCATGGGTGAACAGGGAGTACAGGAGATGACTGAGAACGCATCATTGTGGGGCCCCAGTGTTGAGGATCAGCGGGGTGGAAATGTTGTTTCCTACCCTCACTACTTGGGGGCGGCCTGAGAGAAAGTCCGGGACCCAGTTTCAGAGGGCGGGGTCGAGACCCAAGGTCTCGAGCTTAACGACAAGTTTGGAGGGCAATATGGTGTTAAATGCTGAGCTGTAGTCAATGAACAGCATTCTCACATAGGTATTCCTCTTGTCCAAATGGGACAAGGCAGTGTGCAGTGTGATTGTGATTGTGTCGACTGTGGACCTATTGGGGCGGTAGGCAAATTGAAGTGGGTCTAGGGTATCAGGTAGGGTGGAGGTGATATGATCCTTGACTAGTCTCTCAAAGCACTTCATGATGACAGAAGTGAGTGCTATGGGGCGATAGTCGTTTAGCTCAGTTACCTTAGCTTTCTTGGGGACAGGAACAATGGTGGCCCACTTGAAGCATGTGGGAACAGCAGACTGGGATAGGGATTGATTGAATATGTCCGTAAACACACCAGCCAGCTGGTCTGCGCTTGCTCTGAGGACGCAGCTAGGGATGCCGTCTGGGCCAGCAGTCTTGCGAGGGTTAACACGCTTAAATATTTTACTCAAGTTGGCCACGGTGAAGGAGAGCCCACAGACTTTGGTAGCGGGCCGTGTCAGTTGCACTGTATTGTCCTCAAAGCGAGCAAAGAAGTAGTTTAATTTGTCTGGGAGCAAGACGTCGGTGTCTGCGATGAGGCTGGTTTTCTTTTTGTAATCCGTGATTGACTGTAGACCCTGCCACATACGTCTCATGTTTGAGCCATTGAATTGCGACTCTACTTTGTCTCTATACTGACACTTAGCTTGTTTGATTGCCTTGCGGAGGGAATAGCTACACTGTTTGTATTCGGTCATGTTTCCGGTCGCCTTGCCATGATTAAAAGCAGTGGTTTGTGCTTTCAGTTTTGCGCGAATGCTGCGATCAATACACAGTTTCTGGTCAGGGAAGGTTTTAATAGTCACCGTGGGTACAACATCACCGATGCACTTGCTAATAAACTCGCTCACCGAGTCAGAATATACATCAATGTTGTTGTCTGAGGCTATCCGGAACATATCCCAGTCCACGTGATCGAAGCAATCTTGAAGCTGGAATCCGATTGGTCGGACCAGCGTTGAACAGACCTGAGCACAGGCGTTTCCTGTTTTAGTTGCTGTCTATAGGCTGGGAGCAACAAAATGGAGTCGTGGTCAGATTTGCCAAAAAGGTGGGCGGGGGAGGGCTTTGTATGCATCGCGGAAGTTAGAGTAGCAATGATCTAGAATGCTGCCAGCTCGAGTCACACATTCGATATGCTGATAAAATTCAGGGAGCCATGTTTTCAGATTAGCTTTGTTCAAATCCCCAGCTACAATAAATGCAGTCTCAGGGTATATGGTTTCCAGTTTACATAGAGTCCAGTGAAGTTCTTTCAGGGCCGTCAAGGTATCTGCTTGGGGGGGATATACACGGCTGTGATTATAATCGAAGATAATTCTCTTGGTAGATAATGCGGTCGGCATTTGATTCTAAGAAATTCTAGGTCAGGTGAACAAAAGGACTTGAGTTCCTGTATGTTGTTATGATTACACCACGAGTCGTTAATCATAAGGCATACACCCCCGCCTTTCTTCTTACCAGAGAGATGTTTGTTTCTGTTGGCGCGATGCATGAAGAAACCGGATGGCTGTACCAACTCTGATAACATATCCAGAGTGAGCCATGTTTCTGTGAAATAGAGAATGTTACAATCTCTGATGTCTCTCTGAAAGGCAAACTTTGCTTGAATTTTGTCTACCTTGTTGTCAAGAGACTGGACTTTGGCGAGTCATATACTATGGAGCGGTGAGAGATGTGCCCGTCTACGGAACCTGACCAGTAGACCGCTACGTCTGCCCCTTCTGTGGCGCCGTTGTTTTGGGTCGCCTACTGGGATCAGATCCATTGTCCTGGGTGGTGGTCTGAACAGAGGATCCACTTCGGGAAAGTCGTATTCCTGGTCGTAATGTTGGTAAGTTGACGTTGCTCTTATATCCAACAGTTCTTCCTGGCTGTATGTAATAATACTTAAGATGTCCTGGGGTACCAATGTAAGAATTAATATATATAATATATAAAATAAAAAAAATACTGCATAGTTTCCTAAGAACGCAAAGCGAGGCGACCATCTCTGTCGGCGCCATCATCATAAGCATCATTACTGAGAAAAAATAGATAAGTGATGCTTTTAATCAACATTTTATCTTGGCAGGCTTTTTCTTTGAAAGAAATGGTGGTTTAACTGACCCTAGTCAGCCAGTCAACTGCCTGCCTCTACGGTAATTGGCCCGATGGAAGTTCAACTTCTAGTGCAACTTTGTTTTCATTTCAACAACTTTCTACTTGTGATGTGCTTGACGCCTTGCACAAGTTTAATGTAAAAAACTGGGGCTGATTTGCTTGATCCTTTCTTGATGCAGGTTTCTGGTCCTCTGATAGCAGAATCTTAAACATATATTCAGTCTCCTTATATCATTTATGGTACCATCCCCAGGGTCTGGAAAGCGGCCCATATATTCCTCCTTCACAAAGGTGGTGATCCGTGTGACCTAAATAATTATCGCCCAATTTCCAAACTCTCTTGCCTAGCAAAAATTCTAGAATCCTTGGTAAATACTCAATTTACATTATTTTGAAATACTAAATGTACACCAGTCAGCCTCAGACCAGGTCATAGCACCATCAATTAGGTTCTAAATTGTTTGGATAAGAATAAACACTGTGCTGCCTTTTTACTGACTTATCTAAAGCCTTCAACACTGTGGATCATTCATTACTTATTCAGATGCTTTCATCAACAAGGCCAGGACAAGATTGTGTGTAGCTGGTTTGAAGATTATTTAAAGGACATTGGATCACTTGAAATGACAGTTTGTATTTACTGATGGTGTTAAATCTGGTTTTCAGGACATAACAAAGGGTGTCCCATAAGGATCAATTTTTGGCCTGGTTCTTTTCAATATTTGTACAATATTGGTTTATCTGTAAAAAAAAATTAAAAAATACTTTCACCTGTATGCAGATGATACTATAGTGTGGTGTATGCTATTGCCCCCACAGTTGACCAGGCTGTGTCAGAATGTATTGCCCTGCAGAAAGCCTTCATTGAACTGAAATTGGCACTTAAAAGAAAACTTCACCACTAGACACTATTTGGGGTGTTTTTCAAGTCTCCCTACATAACGATGAGTGATGAGAGGGTGTTTCAGACATAACTATGCACTATACCTGTATTTTTGACGCCATTGGTTGATTGAGGCTGCTGTCTGATCTAAAAATGAATGGAGTCATGTTTTTTAGCAATTATTGTGTCCTTTGTGTTTTGCAGATTGCACGATCATGCTAGCAGTGAGTAGATATGGTTGTCCTTGTTCAATAGAGCTTTTGGACTTGTCTCAACAATGTTCCTATCTCCCATACTTCCTTGTTCCCACCCTCGAAGGCTATTGCTTTAAGACCCAAACGGCGTCCCATAGAATACAGGCTTTTCAAAACGGGGCAGAACTAGTTCACAGGTTCACAGGAGGTCTATTACCGTGCCCTGTCTATCCGAGACTGCTAAATAATTACCTAGGTTTTCATCCAATTGGCGACAGATTTTCATGCGAATATTTTTAAAAACGCATAAAAAAATATGTGCATTTTCCCAACAGTAGTAGTGTGAATCCACCAAACTGACTTGTTATGGATAAAAATCCCTAAAGGAGGACGTAGTAAACACAAAATATATGTTTTCGATAAAGTTTTGATGTACGGAATAAGAATCTAAAGTTCAACGTGTTTCCATTGGATTTTCAACTCTACCGATAGTTTTGTCACAAAAACAGTTCATCATAAGTTATTTCCTCTGTAGCCTAACAAACTGCATGGTTTCCTGAGTCATAGTGGGTGGACCACACACAATATTTATTTTACCTTTATTTAACTAGACAAGTCAGTTAAGAACAAATTCTTATTTTCAATGATGGCCTAGGAACAATGGGTTAACTGCCTTGTTCAGGGGCAGAACGACAGATTTTGTACCTTGTCAGCTGGGGATTCGATCTTGCAACCTTTCGGTTACTAGTCCAACGCTCTAACCACTAGGCTACTCATCGTTCGACTTCAAGTTTAATTCGATTTGATGGTTATTATATCAATATTTGCGCATAAAGGCATTTACACCACCATTTCTTGCATAATTAATTTTACAGACACAAAAAGATCCCACCATCTCGAAAAAATAAATGATCTATCTGCATTTAATAATTGTACCGAAACTTCTTGTTTCCATCACAGCTGTCATGATTTATTTTTATATGTTATGACTTTACTCAGAATAAAACTGTGGATGGAAACGTGGTTACTGGCTGATTCTGCTGATTCCTCTTTTCTAAAGGAGCTGGGCTAGAAAACACTTTTTTGATGTTCTTTTACATAGGAACATACAGCCCTATCTATTTGAGGCTGAATACACTGAAGAGGGGACGGCGAGAAAGATAATTGCAAGACCAGCAAGCAGCGGTAGCCAGCCTAGACCAGCTGGACCAGGACAGAATGGTAATGACAAACGAGTAGGTCATTTTGCTGTCGGTAGCTAGCTAGCAATATATGCTCTCTTTTAACCGAGGCAGTGTTGTTCAGTACAGTACAATTTGTGATCTATTCAGCCAATAACAGTGCTTGGTATAACCACTACAAGCCAAGATAATCAAGGGTTTTTGTTTGCTATACCTAAAATGTACTTTAGTCTAACGCTATAGCTAGCTAGATTATTAGCCTTGGTAGCCTCATTATGAGCAAAACTGGATCATTTTTTGTTATGATGATGGCAGAGAGTAAAGGAATGATTTTGGCTTGATTACTCATATTAGTATTGGAGTAACTGTACCTGTGTGCTAGATAATGTGTGTCTGTTAGTCTCCTATTCTACACCATGGTGCTACAGTCGTGGCCAAACGTTTTGAGAATGACACAAATATACATTTTCGCAAAGTCTGCTGCCACAGTTTGTATGATGGCAATTTGCATATACTCCAGAATGTTATGAAGAGTGATAAGATGAATTGCAATTAATTGCAAAGTCCCTCTTTGCCATACAAATGAACTGAATCCCCCCAAAACATTTCCACTCCATTTCAGCCCTGCCACAAAAGGACCAGCTGACATCATGTCAGTGATTCTCTCGTTAACACAGGTGTGAGTGTTGACAAGGCTGGAGATCAGTCTGTCATGCTGATTGAGTTCGAATAACAGACTGGAAGCTTCAAAAGGAGGGTGGTGCTTGGAATCATTCTTCTTCCTCTGTCAATCATGGTTCACTGCAAGGAAACACGTGCCGTCATCATTGCTTTGCACAAAAAGGGCTTCACAGGCAAGGATATTGCTGCCAGTAAGATTGCACCTAAATCAACCATTTATCGGATCATCAAGAACTTCAAGGAGAGCGGTTCAACTGTTGTGAAGAAGGCTTCAGGGCGCCCAAGAAAGTCCAGCAAGTGCCAGGACCGTCTCCTAAAGTTGATTCAGCTGCGGGATCGGGGCACCACCAGTACAGAGCTTGCTCAGGAATGGCAGCAGGCAGGTGTGAGTGCATCTGCACGCACAGTGAGGCGAAGACTTTTGGAGGGTGGCCTGGTGTCAAGAAGGGCAGCAAAGAAGCCACTTCTCTCCAGGAAAAACATCAGGGACAGACTGATATTCTGCAAAAGGTACAGGGATTGGACTGCTGAGGACTGGGGTAAAGTCATTTTCTCTGATGAATCCCCTTTCCGATTGTTTGGGGCATCCAGATTAAAGCTTGTCCGGAGAAGACAAGGTGAGCGCTACCATCAGTCCTGTGTCATGCCAAAAGTAAAGCATCCTGAGACCATTCATGTGTGGGGTTGCTTCTCAGCCAAGGGAGTGGGCTCACTCACAATTTTGCCTAAGAACACAGTCATGAATAAAGAATGGTACCAACACATCCTCCGAGAGAAACTTCTCCCAACCATCCAGGAACAGTTTGGTGACGAACAATGCCTTTTGCAGCATGATGGAGCACCTTGCCATGAGGAAAAAGTGATAACTAAGTGGCTCGGGGAACAAAACATCGGGGAACAAACAACCAAACAATCATGCTAAGGCGGATTGCAGAGGTCTTGAAAAAGAAGGGTCAACACTGCAAATATTGACTCTTTGCATCAACTTCATGTAATTGTCAATAAAAGCCTTTGACACTTATGAAATGCTTGTAATTATACTTCAGTATTCCATAGTAACATCTGACAAAAATATCTAAAGATACTGAAGCAGCAAACTTTGTGGAAATTAATATTTGTGTCAATCTCAAAACTTTTGGCCACGACTGCATAGGACATATCTATAGATATCAGAGCATGTTTATGGAGCATGGTGTGGTGGATTTAATGAGTGGCTGGTTTATTTCACTCTTCCATTTGTCATGACATGCCCAGGGGGGAGGATCATAGCCCCCCCCCCCCCTCTCTCTCTCTCTCTCTACAGTTTTATGACTTTACGACAGGTCCTAAATACCTGGTAGAAACTGCCATGCAGTATTGAGGGAGAGAGTCTACCAGAACAAAGAGCTTCTCTTAGTTCAAAACTCCTAATCCCCAAAATGGGAGAACTAAACAATATTTATACTTTTGAGAAAGTGGGTTTGTCCATGGACACTTAAGGGACAGTCATGACGAGTGTGTTTCATTTGGTGATCTCATGAAGGACAGGAAACACACATACATATAGGTATCTCTTAAAGTGTACATTTCCCAGCTGTCAGGTCTATCTAAATATTGTGAAACGTATGTGATTAAACATGAAACTATTTGTGAAAATATGTAATGTGATGTTAAAATTCTAAATGAGAGTATGGATTTTCATATAAAGATTAACTAGTCAGTGGTCACACCCCAGTGAGCCCAGACATCACATTAGGCATCATAGAACCGGCCCTTCTTCCACAAGTATAAAACACCATCCTACAAAATATACATTAAGTCAGAGAACGCCAGGATGTCGTCCCCACGCTGGAATGGCTACAATTCTATAGGCCACGGAGACCATACAGCTGTAGTTTGGCTACATGGCTGGAAATGGTTAAACTCTGATCACTACAGAATAATAGCAAATCTTAGACGTATAATTACTAGTCTGCAGCTAGAAATTATGTAAGTCTAAAACGAGAACACCGACAACCGCCAAAGCGTCTATTCTATGAGAAAATTTCCGAATGGTACTCTGAAGAATCCATTCTAACCACCTACAATCACGAAAGACATTGTGACTTCAGGGGAAATTAACCAGAGACTCTGATGAACTCTACAGGACGATCTATTGTTTTCAACGGAGAGACAACAACGGCATACGGGCGTAAATATATACATTGCAATTATTCTCGAATGAGCGGCCGTTCATGTGCAAAGGATTAGCATTTCAATGAATATAATTATAGACTGTGTGTAGTGAATCCATTTTGTTTTTCCCGCTCTTTCTCAGTCCACCCCTTTCCTTTGTCTACCAAGCCGTCATTTTGGCTTAGCCCACTAGGGACTTTTCTATCATTGTTAGTAACCAATATCTACTGTTTGTTTATGTAATTCTGTGTAATTATTTAGTTAGTTAGTACATCAATAATTAAGCCAATTTGTATATCGCTGATTCATGTTTTTATCTAGGGTTCCTGCAGATATCCAAGTGTTTGCGACGTTCAGTAATGAGAACTGATGAGGTAATTAATAATCAATAATGGAAGACTAATTGATAAGATATTAAAATATCTGAGGAGTTATATTCGGGAAATTATAACCCTGTAACGCTAAACATTTTCCCGTGGTGCTCCGACTTCCTAGTTCATTAATGTTTACATGATTAGTTTAATCACGTAATAATTCAACCTGGAAAATTGATTTGATAATATACAGTCTTCACAAGTAATAACAGTCCAGACACGACACATTCTTGCCTCCTTCATTAGCGATTAGCTGCAGCGCCTAAGACAGATGCTGAGGAAGTTGTTAACGAGGTCAGGCTAGCACCCCCAGTGGAATTGGGGCGGGTGTGTGTCTGCTTGTGTGTGTGTTCCTACAGCCCCCACCCTCCCCAGGCATTATACACCTCTACAGTGTACAGTATACACAACAGACCATTGACAGCTACATCAAACCAACTCCTTCTTTTTCATTTACCCTCCCCTCTCTTTCCCTCCATCCCCCATCACTCCACCCCACACGCCTACTCCCACTAACCACCCTCCCCCATGTTTCCTTCCTCCCCCTCATCCCTTCTCCTTTAGCTACCCCTCTCCCCCCAGGCTTCCAGATCTTTCCATTGTCCCTGACATCTGTTCTGCTGGCTGATTAATTGAGAGTAGCGTGCAGGATGAGACCCCCCAGGTAATAACTGAAATTAGAGAATTAAGTCAGAAGAATGACTGACAGGCACAGTACAGTATCTTCACATTCAATAATGGATCAGGACCAACGCAGGTTAGACTGACTGGCTGTCTGACTGACTGGCTGGCTGGCTAACTGGCTGGCTTACTGACTGACTGACTGACTACAGACGGACGGACTGACAGCCTGACAGACTGACTACAAAAACTGTTGATGTTATTACTCATGAAGTTTCTGTCAGAATATGTTTGGCTTTACACAAATAGACATTGATTGAGTTCTATGAAATAGAGCTAGAAAAACAAAATCCTGCAGATAAATGAGGCCTTGAGCTAATGTTAGTGGTGTAGGAGTTTCTGTATCATTCCGTTCCTGCAGTGTCATTCTACCCTGTCTGGGAGAAGAGGTCTGACATTGTCATCAATCTCTCTCTCCCTCTCTCTTTCCTCACTCTCTCTCCTTCCTTCCTCCCTCACTCTCTATCCTCTCTCTATGTCTCTGAAAGTGATGTGATTAATGTATCTCCAGGGTCAGATGGGAGAGGTCAGAGGTCACAGGCTCAGATCAAGGGTTAGAGATCAGTGGTCACTGTTCTGAGTTAAGTTCAAAAGCCACTTGGGGAGAATTGTTGACGTGTCACGTTATTCTGGCAGTGACAGGGCAGGACCTACTTCAACTGACTGACAGGGTGAGAGATGGAGGGAAATAGAGAGAGAAGGAGAGAAAGAGAAAGAGTAAGATGGCCATTGGCCACTGCAGTGATCCACCATCTGGACAGACAGAGTGGGGCCAAAGACACACACACAGCAGGCTTATTTCACACTCAGTATGACTGTGGCTCTGCTCACACATTTGTACAGACAGATGTACAGATGGTAGAGAAGGACGGAGAGAGGGTCACTGACCTCACAGGGAGGAGAGAGAGAGAGAGAGGTGTGTGTGTGTGTTTGTGTGTCAGGGGTAGATTGAATTATCCTACAATCCCAAAGCATTCCATCACGTATCCACGGTGATGAGGCCAGAGATCATCAATCGTTATTGGCTGCTGCCTGTAATCATCACAGATCATGCGGCGTGTTCATTGGCCTGTGGCTGACCTCTTGACCTCTGTTGACCTCTGGCCCATAAGGATGCAACCTCAGGTCGACGAGCGCAGCTGTGGTTGATGGCAGGCCTGTGCGTGAGGAGTGTGTGTGTGTGTATGAGTGTGTGGGGGCTCTATATTATGCCTATCTTTTTCCGTCCCTTTTTTGTAAATAGTCCTATTCACCCCCCCCTCCCCCCCATCAGTCAGGGTGATGATGAATCAGCTGTCAGTCAGGCAGCAGTCCAATCTACTGTTAATGTCCTACATTATCCTTCTCTCTCCATCCTCCTCGTCTCAATTCAGTTCAGCTCAATTCTTCTTCTAGAAGTCTTTGTCTCAAATTCTCTCACCCATCTCTCTTCGCTCCCTCTCTATCTTCTCACAAAACACATTACACTTTCTCTCCTTTATCTGTCTCATTTTTCTCTTCTCCTCTCTCTCTCTCCTCTTCAGTGTTCGGATGAGCAGTGCAGTGAATGGGACAGAGGTGTTGAGGACGATGAAGGGGGAGAACAGACAGAGAAAGAGAATGTAGGATTAAAAAACAGAAGACGTGTCTAATGGAAGAATAAAAGCAAAGGAGTACAAAGCTGAGAATTAAAAGAAGAGAGGAGGAAAGCGGAACAAATCAGCTTTTCTCTCTCTCTCTCTCTGAGGATCCCATGAACATAGGATGACACACACACTCATTCTCAGCCTAGTATGGCGGAGTAACCCTCTCTCTTTTCATCTGTTTTCATGATCCCTCATTCTTCTGCTTGTCTGATATCCCTCTGTGTGAGAGCAGTCAAGGGGGGTAACACATGCCCACCTCCAGGCTTCAAGACAGAGCAGAGACCAGTCTAATAACTCACCCCCAACACGGTGCTCCCCACAAACAGCCAGAGTACCCCTCTTCCCACCTTTCCTGGAGGATCTTTCATAGCATTGTCTACAGATGAGTGATTGAGAACTTTGTTTGGGTTAATAAATCCACGATTCTATCTACCAGGTAAGACCTCAAGTGAGGGAGGGTAGAGCCAGATTAAACAATGCTCATTACCTCCTGAATCTTTCATGCTGGTTATTGAATTATACATCTGCTTTCATAAATGATTGAACCAACGTGATTATGTGATGCTTTGTCATTGTGTGTGTGTGTGTGTCTTCTGTGTGTGTCTGCTGTGTGGGGGTTATCCATAGAGATGGATGGGGGATAGGTGGAGAGAGATGAGACAATTTCTCTTCCTCCTCAGGATAAAAACTCCCCCCTCTCCTCTCTCTCTTTCATCCTCCTTTTTTCTGTTTAGTACATTTCTACACATCTCCCTGTGGTGTGTGTGTGGTGTGTGTGTGTGTGTGTGTGTGTGTGTGTGCCGTGTGTGTGCCGTGTGTGTGCCGCGTGCATGCGTTTTTTGTCTGCATGTGTGTTTCTCTCCTTGTCCACAGAGTTAATGGTCTCCCAGCCCCCCTCCTGGTCTAAGTGTGGTTGCCGTGGAGACAGTGTGTCAGCCACATCTACAGTAGCTCTACAATGATTATTGGACAACAGGGTGGAGGGGAGAGGAAAATAGGACAGGAGAGGTGAAGAGAAGATAAAGAGAGGAGAGGAAAGGAGAGGAGATATGTGTGCACATAGGGAACTCTCCTCGGTCAATCATCCCAGAGCTCTATGTGACCTTTACACACTATACCCAGTGGTGGTGGTTTGACTGTTCAAAACACACTCTCTCACTCATTCACATTCACACACACAATACACCTTAGATAATTGAGCATGAGTCAATAAGGTTAAAAAACAGCGTGGTTGACGTGTGTGTTAGTCAGCCATATTTATTAGCTGTTGTGGCATTTCTAGGAGCTGGTCGGCTGTGTATGACTTGACCTCTGCATTGATTTCTATGACGTGTGAGAGCTACAAGGACACCAAGAGCTTTGATTAATGGGTGATGTCACACACACACACAATGGGTTATCTTGCTGTTAATGTCACCAGTGACACAATATGTCACTTAGCAATAAGTGCTTCCTGACAGTGAGGCCAGTGCGTGCCAGGGCTAACTAGCAGCCAACCAGTGCTTATATGGGAGACCATGACAACAGCTTATGACAACAGCTTTATGTCAACAGCTTTATGTCAACAGCTTTATGTCAACAGCTTTTGTGTACAGAAAACACACACACAAACACTGCTCCCCAATCATGTAAGAACAGGACACTGTCTCTCGCCAAGAGGAAAATGAAACAACATAAATAAGAAAAATAAAGAATCCTCACCCTCTCTATCCTTCAGCGATGGAAAGAAGGATGAACAGAAGAGGGGGATGAACAGAAGAGGGGGATGAACAGAAGAGGGGGATGAACAGAAGGGGGGATAAACAGAAGAGGGGGATGAACAGAAGAGGGGGATGAACAGAAGAGGGGGATGAACAGAAGAGGGGGATGAACAGAAGAGGGGGATGAATAATAAAGGAGGAGGGATAAACAAGTGTGTTTCGGTAAGGTCTTGGGGCCGGAAAACAAACATCCAATGAGCAGCCCTAATTGGTCAAAGGAACTGCTGTCTCTAACGAGCTGTTAATTAACTGCACTTTCACTCAGCACACACACGCACAAACACACACACAAATGCGCACACACACTCTCACTCTCTCTTCCATCCCCTGCTTGGGGTGTTTACCTTAAGTTAGTCAACAGCAACGCCAACTGAGGTTGCACACAAAACATCACCGGGGCCGAGCTCCCTCCCCACCGGGGCCGAGCTCCCTGCCCACCGGGGCCGAGCTCCCTGCCCACCGGGGCCGAGCTCCCTGCCCACCGGGGCCGAGCTCCCTGCCCACCGGGGCCGATAATACCAGGTTGTGATTGAGAAAGGACCTAAAAATTGTCAAAGACTCCAGCCACCCGAGTCATAGACTGTTCTCTCTGCTACCTCACGGCAAGTGGTACCGGAGCGCCAAGTCTGGGACCAAAAAGCTCCTGAACAGCTTCTACCCCCAAGCCATTAGACTGCTGAACAGTTAATCAAATGGCCCCCAGACTATTTACAGTGACCCCCTTTTTATTTCCACTGACTTTCTTGCACATTCACTGGACTACCCACACACACAAAACACACAGACACTCACATATACACACTTTCACACTATCTATCCTAATTGCCTAGTCACTGTTACCCCTACCTACATGTACATATCACCTCAATTACCTCAACTACCTTGTACCTCTGCACATTGACTCGGTACCGGTACTCATTGTATAGCCTCGTTATTGTTATTTTATTGTGTTACAATTTATTTTTTTCTTTCTACAAATTTTTCATACTCATTTACTCTCTATTGTTGGGGAAAGGCTTGTAAGTAAGCATTTCACAGTAAAGTCTACACTTGTTGTCTTTGGCGCATGTGACAAATACATTTTTATTTGAAACAAAATGATACACATAAAAACAAACACACACACCATGTTGCTTCAATATTCAGCCTGTTGAGTGGCCTCGGGCATGGCTCTGCCTGCCACCTGGCCACAGCATGCAAGAGGTTACTGTTCTACTTATACACTCAGGAGTAAGCCCTTACACAACGTGTGTCGGGTGCAGGTTTGCAGTGTGTGTGTGTTTGTGTGAGCACGCTCATGTGTGATCTCTCACCACATCTTTCCGCTTCTGACTTCATTTGCATAATCTGCATAATGAGCCTGGCTGTAATTGGCCGTGGCCAGGTATAGGAGATCATGTGGTTTAGTAGGAGATGATAATGAATCACACTAATTGGCCTGAACATAACAAGCTGCTCCTCTACATCTACCTCCCATCTGGAGAGGAGGAGGAAGGGTGGGATGGAGCAGGGAGGGGGGAGGAGGATGAAGAGGGGGAAAGGGAGGAGAAGTGAGAGAGGATGAGACAGGAGGGGAGGGAAAGAGGAAGGGAGAGGGGGAGGTAGGTAGGGAAGGGAAGAAGGAAAGGACATGGGGAAGGAGGGGGATAGAGAAAGGAGACAAGATGAGAGAGGAGGTGAAGAGAATAGAATAGATCTCTCTAATGTTCTGCTGTTGTCATGCAGAAACCTCTATGTGTATGAAGACTATATAATACAGGGATCAATGTTCTCCATCTCTCTCCCTCTTCATCTAACTCTTACTTAATTTATCTCTCTCTCTCCTTCATCTCACCCACACTCCTTCATTCCCTCTATCTCTATATGTGTGTATGTGTGTGTGCGTGTGCCTGTGCCTGTATGTGAATGAGTGTGTGTGACACTGCCACTGTATCTGCTACACAGATGGCAGAGGTAAGTAACCCTTTCACGCAAACAAAGAAAGGTAATTCTCTCTATATAGGACACGAACAGTACACTTCAAAAGCAGAGCAAACACACACACTCCTCCCCTTTCTCCTCCCTGGGGGTGGGGGGTGGGGGGGTGGAGGCAGGGTAATAAACAGGATTATAGCTCATCTAACAGCAGTGCGTGTGGCAGTGTGTGTGTTGGCTGAAGATAAACAGCACAAGCACCTCTCTCTCTCTCTCTCTCGCTCTCTCTCTGCATGGTTTCCCTTAGTAATTGTTACAGTGGCTCAGGCATTTCTCTGTTCTTGGCTGGCTTAGTTAGACTGCATCTCAACAGCCTAACATGACATCCCTTTCTTGTTTTCTTTCATCTCTCTCTAAAGGTCACACTACTCTCTCTCTGTCTCTCTTTTCTCTGTCCCACTCTCTCTGGCTCTCTTTCCTCTATCTCTCTCTGTCTCTCGTTCCTCTCCCTCTCCCTCTCTCTCTCTCTCTGTCTGTCTTTCCTCCATCTCTCTTTTTTTGTCTCTGTCTCTCACAACATGTCGCAGCTGCCAGTGTTGAATGATGACTGAAAAACAGAGAAAGGAGAGAAAAAGGAGAGGAATAGAGAATGGACAGAAATAAAGTTAGATTAGAGAGAGAGAGAAAAATAGAGAGCTTTTGTGACAGTGCTTGATGTAATTTTCCAAATCAATGATGTAGTGTATTTTCCTCCCCTGCTGTGGGCTAGGTTACTGTGTGTGTGTCCATATTTGTGCATGTCTGTATGTATGAGGGGTGATAAAGGCCATAAATGAACCAAAGGGGGCGACTGAACATCTTACTAAAACCATGTTGAACTCGTGAACGCCTGAACGCATATTTAAATTATTTTTTAAATGTATTATTACAGTTACACGTTCACACTTGAATGCGGGTATGCGTGAACGTGTCATTATTTGTATATTTTTATATCGAATCTTTTACAATTTCAATAAATGTATAGAAAAAAAGTGAAGGTGTGTGTGTGTGTGTGTGTGTGTGTGTGTGTGTGTGTGTGTGTGTGTGTGTGCGCAGCAGGATTTGGAATCAGACGAGGGACACCGGAGAGTCTCAGTCATGTTTTCACTTATCTTATTCTGGACTGATCATTCAGTAATGTTTAGGGCTGTTGGTAGCCAAGCCTACCAGTTGTTTCAGTTGTTTTTATAAATTAAACTGTGTATTTTGCAATAATAATGTAATATTTTTAGCACATTTATTATTTGGCCTTTGTAGTTCCCTAGCCTCAGAGCTGTTGCCGACTATGATCAGCTTGGGAGAATAGTTTTCCCAAGGGGGCAGGAGGGCACTCTTTTTGATGCCTTATTTATAGATACAGTGCATTGGGAAAGTACTTTTTTGACATTTTGTTACGTTACAGCCTTATTCTAAAATGTATTAAATAAAACATTTTCTTCATAAATGTACATGCAATACCCATAATGACAAAGCCAAAACAGGTTTATAGAAATGTGTGCAGGGGCCTCCCTAGTGGCAAGGTGGTCTAAGGCACTGCATCATAGTGCTAGAGGCATCACTAGAGACCCGGGTTCAATCGCGGGCTGTATCACAACCGGCTGTGATCGGGCGGCGCACAATTGGCCCAGGTTGGGGAGGGTTTGGCCGGGTGGGGATTACTTGGCTCATTGTGCTCTAGCGACTGCTTGTAGCGGGCTGGGCGCCTGCAGGCTGACCTTGTCGTCAGTTGAATACTATTTTTATTTTATTTCACCTTTATTTAACCAGGAAGGCCAGTTGATAACAAGTTCTCATTTACAACTGCGACCTGGCCAGTTTCCTCTGACACATTGGTGTGGTGGCAGATGTTAAGAAGCGTGGTTTGGCGGGTCATGTTTCGGAGGATGCATGATTCGACCTTCGCCTCCTGAACCCATTGTGGAGTTGCAGTAATGAGACAAGATCGAAATTGGGGAGAAAAAGTGGCTACAATACAAAAAAATACTTAAATAACAATGTTTGCAAATGTATAAAAAATAAATAACAGAAATACCTTATCTACATAAGTATTCAGACACTTTTCTATGACACTTGAAATTGAGCTCAGGTGCATCCTGCTTTCAATGATCATCCTTGAGATGTTTCTACAAATTCAATTGATGGGACATAATTTGGAAAGGCACACACCTGTCTATATAAGGTCCCACAGTTGACAGTTTACGTCAGAGCAAAAACCAAGCCATGAGGTCGAAGGAATTGTTCGTAGAGCTCCGAGATAGGATTGTATCGAGGCACAAATCTGGGGAAGGGTATCCAAAAAATTCTGCATCATAGGAGGTCCTCAAGAACACAGTGGCCTCCATAATTCTTAAATTGAAGAAGTTTTGAACCACCAAGACTCTTCCTAGAGTTGGCCGCCCTGCCACACTGAGCAATCAGTGGAGAAGGGCCTTGGTCAGGGATGTTACCAAGAACCCGATGGTCACTCTGACAGAGCTCCAGAGTTGCTATGTGGAGATGGGAGAACCTTCCAGAAAGACAACCATCTCTACAGCACTCCACCAATCAGGCCTTTATGGCAGATTGGCCAGACGGAAGCCATTCCTCAGTAAAAGGCACGACAGCCCGCTTGGAGTTTGCCAAAAGGCACCTAAAGACTCTCGGATCATGAGAAGCATGATTCTCTGGTCTGATGAAACAAAGATTAATTCCAAACACCAGTCTTAATGTCAACAGTGAAGAGGCGACTCCGGAATGCTGGTCTTCTAGGCAGAGATCCTATGTCCAGTGTCTGTGTTCTTTTGCCCATCTTAATCTTTTATTTTTATTGGCCAGTCTGAGATTATATTTTTTTGCAACTTTGCCTAGAAGGCCAGCATGTGTTTTGCGGGTACTATGTAATGACGCTGCCAGTTGAGGTCTTGTGAAGGGTCTGTTTCTCAAACTAGACACTCTAATGTACTTGTCCTCTTGCTCAGTTGTGCACTGGGGCCTCCCACTCCTCTTTCTATTCTGGTTAGAAACAGTTTGCCCTGTTCTATGAAGGGAGTAGTACACAGCATTGTACGAGATATTCAGTTTCTTGGCAATTTCTCGCATGGAATAGCCTACATTTATCAGAACAAGAATAGACTGGCGAGTTTCAGAAGAAAGTTATTTGTTTCTGGCCATTTTGAGCCTGTAATCGAACCCACAAATGCTGATGCTCCAGATACTCAACTAGCCTACAGAAGGCCAGTTTAATTGCTTCTTTAATCAAAACAACAGTGCTAACATAATTGCAAAATGTTTTTCTAATGATCAATTAGCCTTTTAAAATTATAAACTTGGATTAGCTAACACAATGTCCCATTAGAACACAGGAGTAATGGTTGCTGATAATGGGCCTCTGTACACTTATGTAGATATTCCATAAAAAATCAGTCGTTTTCAAATACAATAGTCATTTACTACATTAACAATGTCTACACTGTATTTCTAATCAATTTGATGTTATTTTAATGGACAAAAAATTAGCTTTTCTTTCAAAAACAAGGACATTTCTAAGTGACCCCAAACTTTTGAATGGTAGTGGATATATACAGTATATATACTTGTTTTATATATCGAAATGGTAATTACAGTCTTATCCCATCGCTGCCACTCCGGTACGGACTCGGGAGAGGCAAAGGTTGAGAGCCATGTGTCCTCCGAAACATGACCCTGCCAAGCCGTACTGCTTCTTGACACACTGCTTGTTTAAAAAGCTGTTTTTGCTTTGTCATTATGAGGTTTTGTGTGTAGATTGGAAAAAATAACTATTTCAGAGATTTTAGAATAAGGCTGCAATGTAACAGAATGTGGAAAAAGTCAAGGGGTCTGAATACTTTCTGAATGCACTGTATATAAAATATATGCATTGAATCGTCCACTAACAGGTTTATGTTCATGCCAATGCAGCACATAACCAATAAGCAAAGCATTAACATTGTTCCGATATACACCGGACCAGAGCCATTTATTTGGTTCAGACTAACCAACTATGGAGCCCAGGGCAAGAACGTCTTTAACCAACTGTGGTCGAAAAAGTACTCTAATTCAGAACACAGGAGTGGCATGTTATAAATAATTGGGAGAAGCCCAGGTAAAATAGAGACAGAAATAGGCTAACTTGTGTTATCCAGACGAAGCGCTGGGCTGTTTTGTGCGTCTCCGTGGCGGGAGTGACAATATCAGGACCATGACCAGCGGCCAAGCGCTCGGCCAAATAGATAACGCGACAGTCTCATCTCAATGCAACAACAGAAACGGATGAATTTTCTTTAGGAAACGTTCTGAACAGATATTGAAAGAATTAGCAAACTCACACACTCACACCTGTCAAAAGGACCCATTAATCAAAGCCACCAGCGCACCTCAAACGCACAACAACAAATCACATTTCTCCTTTCCTAAGAATGTCGGCTATTAAAAACCTATATAGGCCTATAGGATCATGCTAAAACAACGTAGCCTATCAAATGAATTGACAAGGAAGGTTTGAAGGTGGATAGCGAGACATCTATGCAATACTAGACATATGATGAAGATGAACTGTACAACCATTCAATGTTTTAGTGTGGTTATGCTGATTGCTGACACCACATTTTCATTTGTGTATATGATAGGCCTATTTAAATCTGTCACCGGTGGATATTTTTTGTCTCTGTCTTGCATAGCACATGTTCAGGTGGTATGGCAGCATAGTCCTATGAATGATAGATGAATACATTATTAATTTCTCATTAACACATACTGTATCTCTGTCTTCATTGTTCCCATCTTGCACAATTCACACATCTCTGCTGGCATCAGCTCCACTAGCCTCTCTTGCTTCCCCTCTTCTCTCTCTATTCTTAATAGCTTTGTACTGAACGAGTAGCCTATAGCTCAATGCGAGTCACAGGAATAGCAATACCGTTTTTTTCACTTATTTAGAGACATTTTTTAAACAAATATTAGAGGAGAAAAGCAGAGGATAAAGTAGGCTGCAGCACTGGAAATGAACTGCGACAAGTATCTCTGGTGGGATTCTCTGGCAACAGCTCTGGTGGCCATGTCTGCAGTCAGCATGCCAATTGCACGCTCCCTCAAACTTGAGACATCTATGGCATTGTGTTCTGTGACAAAACTGCACATTTTAAAGTGGCCTTTTATAGTCCCCAGCACAAGGTGCACCTGTGTAATGATCATGCTGTTTAATCAGCTTCTTGATATGCCATACCTGTCAGGTGGATGGATTATCTTGGCAAAGGAGAAATGATCACTAACAGGGATGTACGGAAATTTGTGCTCATAATTTGAGAGAAATAAGATGTTTGTGCATATGGATAATTTCTGGGATTTTTTATTTCAGCTCATGAAACATGGGACCAACACTTTACACTTTACATATTGTGTTTATATTCAGCGTAGTTAAAAATAAATTTGGAATGGATATGCCAATATGGCAATAACAGAGGCAGACAGACACCTTCACTTTTTTTGCTAAATGCATGCAGAATAAAGACATTTAAACAAAATATTTTTTGAAAATATTAAATAAAACAATAAATAATATAATTGAAGGCAATAATAATAAAAGCGCATGTTGCCGCACACAGAGACCATTCATATAATTGGATTTACGATTTATTTATTTATTTATAAAAAACACAATGGGTCTTGTTTAATGAAACCATATTATTTATTTTCATGTTATATCAAAACCATGTTCGTTAAAACAGAACAAAATATCTCATGCAGTATAAAGCCTAACAGAGCTAACCACAAAGGCCCTTTTTAATGAAACGAACGCAGTCCATGGGTCATATGCCTTTTATCCATCACTTTAAATGCCCGTGGAGAAAGAGGATGTCGCTCACAGAGGAGGGCTTGAGCATGGAGCGTCTCTCCTCTAAAATTGGGCCACACACACTGAATGCCCGCTCGGAGGGGGCACTGGAAGCCAGGATGCTGAGGACGTGGCAAGCAAGGTTGCTGAGTGCAGGGAACTGAAATATCTGCCTGCCACCACAACAGAACAGCGCCGGGTCTGCTTGTTCGACTGAGGTAGAGTTTGACTGCCACATATTCTTTTATTTAGTTTTCCCATGGTCTTGACTCAGGCGTAATGGTATCTGCTCCATCCTCCCAGTTGGAGAACTTGCGGTATGGGACTGCTGGTCTCTTTGGCTGTGAGGGTCCTGGCTCTTCATCAGTGGGGGGACCTATGGCTCCGGCTCCGCTCTCAAGGCCCTAAGACATAATGAGCTCTTCGGTTTGCCTGCATAATCTCCTCTCGTGCAGTTTCCTCCAGCACCTTCAGCAGACGCAACTTGGGGGTCAAAAACGTTGCTATGATAAAAATCATGTTGGGAGCAACTTTAGGCTATGCTATGTGTTGTTTGAGATCTATTGTTTTGTAGGCCTTTAATTTTAAGGAACAAAGTTTTACACTATCATGGAAATAAAAACTATAGTTTAATGAAACAAGAGCCATTGTGTTTGCAGCCGGCGTGCAGCGAAAATCACCCGTGGTTTATTTCTGTTGCCTATAGGTTGTCTATAGGTTATCTATAGGTTGCCTGCATGGGATGAACTGTTTTGCTCTATCTATTGCATGATGATAGAGTTGTATATCTCAATTAGACCGATCTGGTTGAATAAAGGTGAAATACCAGGTTAAATAATAAATAATTAACCTGGTTAAATAAAAATAGTGGTTCAATTGGTCTTTGCATGCAGCAAACCTATAGGCATATATGCCTTCATTATTTTTTTTTTATTATGTTTTTGCCTTTGTTGCTTTTGTAGAGCAGTTAAATTAACTTTTACTCCAAAAAATCCCATTCTAACAAAAAGAAGTCTAAATGCCTTTATTATATAGTAATTATTAATCAGCTCGCCTTGCACTCGCTGTTTCAGCATGCAAGCAGCCTCCATTCGGCACACCACACACAAACACATGTGGCCCAAACTGGCGAGAGGAGAGGAATGAATGAACAATGAAGTTGAACAAGCAAGACTTATCTGTGAATAATGCAACAAAAGGTATTTTATAGCCTAGAATATAATGACCAAAGAATAGAAAGATGGGACCAACATTTTTTTATATTCTGAAGTTGTCTGCCTGACCAACTGCTCCTGCCCACAGCATGAAAAATGCCCTCTACTATAACCATCCCCTGATAACTGGGACATGAGGCACAAGGCAGAGGCAATTCTTGCAGAAATATGTTTTCATTGATTCGCTTTCACATGTGTGTTCACAGATCCATTGACACATTCACAGGTGTCAATGTGTGAACGCACGTGTGAATGAACACGTGAACATGCGTGTGAAAGCCTAAGAAAAATAAATGTGTCTTCATTGACAGTCCAGGTTAATTCAAGACGGTTTCTTAGGCGGTAAGTTACACATGACTTGGTGAGACGTATCAGCAGCTACATTAGCCTCGATTTAGTCCCCATTTCACCCCTCATACATATGTGTGCATATCCTTGTGTGTGCTTGTCAGTGTGTGAGTGTGTATGTGTGTGAGACAGGTTTATGAGGGGGGTTTATGGGTGAAGTAGACTGATGACTGGGTCTCCAGCAGCAGTAAAACTGTTACTGTTATTATTACCACTGTAGATCTACACATTATAGTGGCCTCAGTTACACACCTCTTAAACGTCTGCACACACACACACACACACCCTGTGATTCCTGTGTGTAGAAGGTCAAAACGGAGTAGAGAAGGTTAGAACCCCAGAGAGTGTCTGCCTGTACAGCTACACCATTAATCATCTTGGTTGCTATTCTCTGTGGGCAGGCACACAAACCCGTGCACACAAGCAAACAAACACACACACATACTTTTTCTGTCCCTGTTCTATGGCAGGTCCTACTACGCAGATGCTTTTCTCTCTCTCTTTTTCACTTTGGGTCGTTCCATGAAATCAGTGCCTTTGATATTTTAAGTAGAAATTGTGCGCCAATATTGAATTTTAAAAGCCTGTTATATTAAATTAAGTGCCCTTTTATATAAACCACATGGAGAATTCAATAAATCAGATTTTTTTACATGAATAGAGTCTTGCTAATGTGCCAAAATTCAGCATTTTGACGTGTTTCTCTGTAAACCCTGTGTCACTTCTAGGAAGATTTTAACCCACTATATCCCCAAACCTACTCCAAGTTTCACCATCATAGTAAAGTCCTAGTTATTTTGTTGCTTTCTAAAGTCATTTCTGAATATTATTATTTATGCAATGTGATTAGTGATTAATTTATGTCTGTCACTCGTTTTAAGTTCAAACCCTGTATCATGAACTGAACTTTTGTTTTAATATGGTGAAACTATTTATTTTAAAATGTTTTTCTAAAAAGAAACATCGAACATCTAATAGTTCAATCATAATGTAAAAGCAGGTGAGCTGGTTCTACTCTTTTTGGACATTTACTGGTGTTTTGTGGTGGAAAACTGAGCGGTCGAGCATAACACGTCAACCCTGTTATCAAGAAAGACAGGCTAGAAATGTTTAACAATGTAAAACAAATGTGTGAAGCTTGCATTCAATTTCCAACCACCAGTTACACACAACAAGCTTCCATTCCCCCGGTAAAAAGGGGATTTATGGCTGATTTAAGAACTCGTCAACCCTGTTACGGTCAACCCTGTTATAGTCAACCCTGTTACTTTATTTGGCACTTAATTGGCACTTACTATAGTAATTTTTGTATTTAACCTCTTGAGATGGTGAAAACATGTTTTTTATGAAGTTGAAAATGTGCTCTTTATGATAGAATGTAAAAAATTAGGTGAAATCATTTTTTTTTTTTTACCAAGTTACACTTCTCAAAATGCACCGAATTGGTGGAACGTGTGTGTGTGTGTGTGTGTATCTTTGTGAAGGAGAGGAGAATTTAGCAAATGAAAGCGGGGTGATGGTGGGCTGAACATCCCCCTTTTCTCTTTCTTTTTTTCTTCTCTCCTCTCAGTGCCTCCTTCAGAGGCTTGCTACTTTTTATTTTTACAAAGGGAGAATGGGGGGGGGGGGCTCTGAGCAGTGTTTGTTTGTATGTGTTTGTATGTGTGTGCGTGTGTCTTCCAGCAATGAGGGGATTTCAGGAACAGAACTGAAGGAAGCATTTTGTTCAGTCGGAGAAGAGAGAGAGTGAGAGATAATCTTACTGTGTGTGGAATATCTTATTCTATGGTTCAACAGGAAGGGAAGATAGAGAGGGGGGAGGGAGGTAGGTAGGTAGGTAGGAAGGAGAGAGAGAGAGAGAGAGAGAGAGAGAGAGAGAGAGAGAGAGAGAGAGAGAGAGAGAGAGAGAGAGAGAGAGAGAGAGAGAGAGAGAGAGAGAGAGAGAGAGAGAGAGAGAGAGAGAGAGAGAGAGAGAGAGAGAGAGAGAGAGAGAGAGAGAGAGAGAGAGAGAGAGAGAGAGAGAGAGAGAGAGAGAGAGAGAAGAAGATGACAGGAAGGGGAGAAAACTGCATTTATGAAGGGAAATATATGCAAAACAGCTGTTAAATAGCTGTGAAGTGGAGCAGCTGCTCAGGAGACAGAGGGTGATGGAAGGATGGAGAAAAGGAGGGAGGGAGGGTGGGACATGTGAAGGGAAGGTAGGGGAGATGGGATAGGTACAGGAGAGAGAAATGGATAGACCGAACGCAACGGACAGACTGAGGGAGGGAGAGAGAGAGAGAGAGAGAGAGAGAGAGAGAGAGAGAGAGAGAGAGAGAGAGAGAGAGAGAGAGAGAGAGAGAGAGAGAGAGATAGAGAGAGAGAGATATGGTAGAAGGCAGATATCTCTAGGAGAGATTGAGGAGATAATAGGTGAGGCAGGTTATGAAGTGTACGAGGTGGGATCATGGTTAGGTGTACGAGGTGGGATCAAATCATCACGTGTTTAGTAGATGTTATTGCGGGTGTAGCGAAATTCTTGTGTTTCTAGCTCCAACAATGCAGCAACAAGGGTGTACTCCAAGGCTCGATCCTAGGACCCACGCTCTTCTCAATTTCCATCAACAGCATAGCTCAGGCAGTAGGAAGCTCTCTCATCCATTTATATGCAGATGATACAGTCTTATACTAAGCTGGTCCCTCCCTGGAATTTGTGTTAAAAGTTCTACAACAAAGCTTTCTTTGTGTCCAACAAGCTTTCTCTGCCCTTAACCTTGTTCTGAACACCTCCAAAACAAAGGTCATGTGGTTTGGTAAGAAGAATGCCCCTCTCCCCACAGGTGTGATCACTACCTCTGAGGGTTTAGTGCTTGAGGTAGTCATCTCCTACAAGTACTTGGGAGTATGGCTAGACGGTACACTGTCCTTCTCTCAGAACATATTAAAGCTGCAGGCTAAGGTTAAATCTAGACTTGGTTTCCTCTATCGTAATCACTCCTCTTTCACCCCAGTTGCCAAACTAACCATGATTCAGATGACCATCCTACCCATGCTAGATTATGGAGGCAAGCAAGGGTGCTCTCGAGCGGCTAGATGGTCTTTACCATTCGGCCATCAGATTTGCCACCAATGCTCCTTATAGGACACATCACTGCACTCTATACTCTGTAAACTGGTCATCTCTGTATACCCATCGCAAGACCCACTGGTTGATGCTTATTTATAAAACCCTCTTTTACCTCACTGCCCCCTATCTGAGATACCTACTGCAGCCATCGTCATCCACATTCAACACCCGTTCCGCCAGTCACATTCTGTCAAAGGTCCCCAAAGCACACACATCCCTGTGTCGCTCGTCTTTTCAGGTCGCTGCAGCTAGCGACTGGAACGAGCTGCAACAAACACTCAAACTGGACAGTTTTATCTCAATTTCTTCATTCAAAGACTCAATCATGGACACTCTTACTGACAGTTGGAGCTGTTTTGCGTGAAACGTTGTTGTCTCTACCTTCTTGCCCTTTGTGCTGTTGTCTGTGCCCAATAATGTTTGTCCCATGTTTTGTGCTGCTACCATGTTGTGCTGCTGCCATGTTGTGTTGCTACCATGTTGTTGTCATGTTGTGTTACTACCATGCTGTGTTGTCATGTGTTGCTGCCATGCTATGTTGTTGTCTTAGGTCTCTCTTTGTGTAGTGTTGTGTTTTCTCTCTTGTCGTGATGTCTGTTTTGTCCTATATTTTAATTAATTTTTGTAAAAATAAATATCCCAGCCCCCATCCCCGCAGGAGGCCTTTTGGTAGGCCGTCAGTGTAAATAATAATTTGTTCTCAACTGACTTTCCTAGTTAAATTAAATAAAAATTGTTTAAACACAATCTAAAGTGAAAGAATGGAATTAAGAATATATAAATATTTGGACGAGCTATGTCAGAGCGGCATAGACTAAGATACAGTAGAATAGAATACAGTATATACAGTTCAAGTCGGAAGTTTACATACAGTTAGGTTGGAGTCATTAAAACTCGTTTTTCAACCACTCCACAAACTTCTTGTTAAAAAAAGATAGTTTTGGCAAGTCGGTTACGACATCTACTTTGTGCATGACACAAGTAATTTTTCCAACAATTGTTTACAGACAGATTATTTCACTTAGAATTCACTGTATCACAAATCCAGTGGGTCAGAAGTTAACATACACTAAGTTGACTGTGCCTTTAAACAGCTTGGAAATTCCAGAAAATGATGTCGTGGCTTTAGAAGCTTCTGATAGGCTAATTGACATAATTTGAGTCAATTGGAGGTGTACCTGTGGATGTATTTCAAGGCCTACCTTCAAACTCAGTGCCTCTTTGCTTGACATCATGGGAAAATCAAATAAATCAGCCAAGACGTCAGAATAAAAATTGTAGAACGCCACAAGTCTGGTTCATCCTTGGGAGCAATTTCCAAATGCCTGAAGGTACCACGTTCATCTGTACAAACAATAGTACACAAGTATAAACGCCATGGGACCACGCAGCCATCATAGCGCTCAGGAAGGAGACACATTCTTTATCCTAGAGATGAACATACTTTGGTGCGAAAAGTGCAAATCAATCCCAGAACAACAGCAAAGGACCTTGTGAAGATGCTGGAGGAAACCGGTACAAAAGTATCTATATCCACAGTAAAACGAGTCCTATATCGACATAACCTGAAAGGCCGCTCAGCAAGGAAGAAGCCACTGCTCCAAAACCTCCATAAAAAGCCAGACTACGGTTTGCAACTGCACATGGGGACAAAGGTCATACTTTTTTGAGAAATGTCCTCTGGTCTGATGAAACAAAAATGCAACTGTTTGGCCATAATGACCATCGTTATGTTTGGAGGAAAAAGGGGGAGGCTTGCAAGCCGAAGAACACCATCCCAACCGTGAAGCACAGGGGTGGCAGCATCATGTTGTGGGGGTGCTTCGCTGCAGAAGGGACTGGTGCACTTCACAAAATAGATGGCATCATGAGAAAGTGGATATATTGAAGCAACATCTCAAGATATCAGTCAGGAAGTTAAAGCTTGGTCGCAAATGGGTCTTCCAAATGGACAATGACCCCAAGCATACTTCCAAAGTTGTGGCAAAATGGCTTAAGGACAACAAAGTCAAGGTATTGGAGTGGCCATCACAAAGCCCTGACCTCAACCCTATAGAAAATGTGTGGGCAGAAATGAAAAAGCATGTGTGAGCAAGGAGGCCTACAAACCTGACTCAGTTACACCAGCTCTGTCAGGATGAATGGGCCAAAATTCACCCAACTTATTGTGGGAAGCTTGTGGAAGGCTACCCGAAATGTTTGACCCAAGTTAAACAATTTAAGGGCAATGCTATCAAATACTAATTGAGTGTATGTAAACTTCTGACCCACTGGGAATGTGATGAAAGAAATAAAAGCTGAAATAAATCATTCTCTCTACTATTATTCTGACATTTCACATTCTTAAAATAAAGTGGTGATCCTAACTGATCTAAGACAGGGAATTTTTACTAGGATTAAATGTCAGGAATTGTGAAAAACTGAGTTTAAATGTATTTGGCTAAGATGTATGTAAACTTTCAACTTCAACTTTAATCTAATACTGTAACTGATGCATAGTCCCTCCCTATCAGTTAATAGTCCCTCCCTATTAGCTGTCTCTTACCTGTGACACAGTAGAGATAAGTGATACATGTTCTGGGTGTGAATGTGCTGAGTCTTACCAGATAGTTACTGCCTGGCCATGCTATTACAGAAGTATTACAACTACCCTAAAACACACATGGGCCTTGTAGACCTGGCACACATTACAGCCAGACATTTGGGCTCTGCACAGGGTTGTAAAACTTTATTATTCCCTGCCTCTCTCTCCTATTGCTCTCTGCCTCTCTCTGCCAGGGTGGCAGGTAGCTTAGTGGTTACAGCGCTGGACCAGTAACTGAAAGGTTGCTGGATTGAATCCCCAAGCTGACAAGGTCAAATCTGTCGTTCTGCCCCTGAACAAGGCAGTTAACCCACTGTTCCCCGGTAGGCAGTCATTGTAAATATGAATTTGTTCATAACTGACTTGCCTAGTTAAATTTAAAAAAAATATGGATGAGGTGCAGTCGTACACTGTAGCCTAGCCTTAGGCATACCCTATACGAAGCAATGGGCCTGCCTCTTTAGCTTATATGATGACTGACTGCATGTATAAGACACTTTATGTAAGTTACTTTGTTTTCACTTGTAGAAATAGCCTCTTCAGTCTACACGTTTGTATTTTTTTTTATTTTTTTTATTACAGTGGTGACTGCATGGTGATGACTGATGATGACAACATAGGACAAGAAAATACTGATGATTTCTTCCTAACAGTGGACATCCCCCATAGACTTTCAGTAATATAATGTCTTCGATGTCTGTGGCCGTGTCTCTAGGGGGGGTGTCTGTTTGAGCAGGTGCTTGCCCTCTGAGAAGAGAGAAAGAGAGAGTTTAGTTCACTTTTGTTTATCAATTGCTTTGCCAATGTAAACATATGTTTCCCATGCCAATAAAGCCCTTAAATTGAATTGAGAGAGAGGATATACTGTATATACTGTATAACATTTTAAATGTCTCTATTCTTTTGAAACTTTTGTGAGTGTAACGTTCACTGTTCATTTGTGATTGTTCATTTTACTTTTGTTTATTTCACTTCCTTTGGCAAACATATGTTTCCCATGCCAATAAATGCACTTGAATTGAGATAGAGAGAGAGAGAAAGCTCGCGCGCGAGAGAGAGGCAAAGAGAGAGAGAAAGAAAGCTCGCGCGCGCGCGAGAGACAGGGAGAGAGAGACAGAGAGAGAGACAGCGAGAGAGAGAGAGAGAGAGAGAAAGAAAGCTCGCGCGCGAGAGAGAGAGGGAGAGAGAGAGTGCGGTAGAGTACACCTCGCTATTTCATCTGAGTCTATGCCAAGGAACAGCGGTAGCCGATGGTTATTCTTTTATACTGGGATTAACGCAAAACCGAAGATTTAACCGTCTCTGTTTACGCGGTAAGTAGCCTAAACTAGTTGAAGTAGTATATGGGCGTTTTGTGCTCGTGTACCTCGTTAATTTATGTGGTTAGCCTACGTGTGAAATGTGTGTTATCGCTCCAGAAGTTGATTGAATCAGATAGAGGGAAAGATACGCACTACTGATGCCGCGGCCGTCTTCGTCTCTGCGCTCTCCATGTAGGCTACCGCTGTGTGGTACAGTATGTCTGTAGTGAGGATGGATCTCTCGCTCTCTTTCTCTCGTTCTTGTGGTATGTGTTATATGATTAATTTAATACCCATTTATGTTTTTTGTATTATAGAATTGAAGCGTAGCCTAGTCAATAACAGCTTGTGTCAATGTTTGCTGTGGAAGTTCAGTAGCTGGCAAACTAGTCCTTAGTCAAACAGAGGGCCAAGCAAGTCGTCTTGTTTAGCTGTGTGGTTGGAAAGTCATTACTCCATGAAGAGTAGCTACTCATGAGGGTGTATGTTACATAAGTTCCTCTGTAGGTAGACGGACCTTTAACAGCACCATCATGTTTATCTACTTTAATGCCGCCGGCCTCATTGCTCTGCATTCAAATGGATCAGATACGCTTTGTGTGTAGGCTACACTCCCAGCAGGTAGAGTAGGCCAAACACACACACACACACACTTTCCCACAGACGGGTAGATACACGTGCTGTAGCAGGTGTTGAGCAGCAGAGGAGATAAGCCATTTCACACACACACACACACACACACACACACACACACACACACACACACACACACACACACACAATGTGCAGCTGACCTGTGGTAGAGCAGCTGTTCAGCAGGGGTAGAGTAGCCTACACTAAACCAACAAGTCTCCTCTCCTATAGGCTTCAGGAAAAAAATGTGTTTTAGCAAACATTCTTATCCAGAGGAACTTACAGGAGCAATTAGGGTTAAGTGCCTTGCTCAAGAGCACATCAACAGATTTTTTTTCACCTAGGTGGCTGCTAGGCTACCTGCCGTGCACTGGTGTCTGCCTGGACTGCACAGGTGCATTCAACAAGCTCTCACAATCTCACTGTAGAATTAGACGTTCAACCACGTTCTCCAAACGTCAAATTTCGAAGTTGCTCCCAACGTCAAATTTCAAAGAGTTTTTGTTGCTATTGCTACTCTGGATTGTTCCATTTCTCCTTAACGTAAAATGTAAAAGTTAAGGGTTAAGTTTACGCACTCATTCCAAATGGTTAAGGTTTTGGATAAGGTTCAAATAAAAAAAATACAAAAACAGTGTCCACGACTGGGATCCAAGACACTTCAGATCCAGAGTCATAGGATTACTTACTTACAGTTGAAGTTGGAAGTTTACATACACTTTGGTTGGAGTCATAAAAACTTGTTTTTCAACCACTCCACAAATGTATGTTTAACAAACTATAGTTTTGGCTAGTCTCTTTGCTTGACATCATGGGAAAATCAAAAGAAATCAGCCAAGACCTCAGAAAAAAATAGTAGACCTCCACAAGTCTGGTTCATCCTTGGGAGCAATTTCCAAATGCCTGAAGGTACCACGTTCATCTGTACAAACAATAGTACTCAAGTATAAACACCATCGGACCACGCAGCCGTCATACCGCTCAGGAAGAAGACGCTTTCTGTCTCCTAGAGATGAACGTACTTTGATGCGAAAAGTGCAAATCAATCCCAGAACAACAGCAAAGGACCTTGTGAAGATGCTGGAGAAAACCGGTACAAAAGTATCTATATCCACAGTAAAACGAGTCCTATATCGACATAACCTGAAAGTCCGCTCAGCAAGGATGAAGCCACTGCTCCAAAACCGCCATAAAAAGCCAGACTACGGTTTGCAATTGCACATGGTGACAAAGATCATACTTTTTGGAGAAATGTCCTCCAGCATCATGTTGTGGGGGTGCTTTGCTGCAGGAGTGACTGGTGCACTTCACAAAATAGATGGCATCATGAGGACGGAAAATTATGTGGATATATTGAAGCAACATCTCAAGACATCAGTCAGGAAGTTAAAGTTTGGTCGCAAATGGGTCTTCCAAATGGACAATGACCCCAAGCATACTTAAGGACAACAAAGTCAAGGTATTGGAGTGGCCATCACAAAGCCCTGACCTCAATCCTATAGAAAATGTGTGGGCAGAAATGAAAAAGCATGTGTGAGCAAGGAGGCCTACAAACCTGACTCAGTTACACCAGCTCTGTCAGGATGAATGGGCCACAATTCACCCAACTTATTGTGGGAAGCTTGTGGAAGGCTACCCGAAATGTTTGACCCAAGTTAAACAATTTAAGGGCAATGCTACCAAATACTAATTGAGTGTATGTAAACTTCTGACCCACTGGGAATGTGATGAAAGAAATAAAAGCTGAAATAAATAATTCTCTCTATTACTACTCTACTATCTCTACATTTCACATTCTTAAAATAAAGTGGTGATCCTAACTGATCTAAGACAGGGAATTTTTGCAAGGATTAAATGTCAGGAATTGTGAAAAACTGACTTTAAATGTATTTGGCTAAGGTGTATGTAAACTTCCGACTTCAACTGTATCTACTTGATTGTAATAGCGCTCACTGTTGCCCCTAGTGTCTGGTTTTGAAGGCAGTTCCCAACGTCCTCAGGACATGGATAGACATCCAATTTCAAAGTCAATCTTTAACAGACCTGGCTGGGTGCTCTACCGTTCACTTCACTTTACAAAACTGTATGGGCCTATTCTATTTTAATTCTTAACTCTGCATTTTGATTCGGTATGATAATGATTTACAAACAATTTACAAACGGTAAACAAATGAACCAATAATGGTTTATAAGCAGATTATAATCATACCATCTAATACATTGTTCCAGGTATTTATGCTAAAAACATCCTGAAGTTACTCAGTTATATGACTTAATGTTTGAATGCACCAACTTACTTTCCCTCTTGGTACTCTGTATTAAACACCTGTCTGTGAGGAGCGGTTTGGGTGTTGTGGTGTTTGTGTGTGTGTGTGTGTGTGTGTGTGTGTGTGTGTGTGTGTGTGTGTGTGTGTGTGTGCATGCGTGGAGAAGAGAGATGAGTATGATTCTGCTGTAGACCACTGAGATACAGACAGTCTGTTCCTCACAGACAGTCAGCCCAAGGCCCTAAGGCTGGGTAACCAGGTGTCAACCAACTGGATTTAGACCACAGCCTCCTGAGCAAACACAACACACATAGAGAAAGAAGGAGCGAGGAAGAGAGAGAGGCACACAGTGTCTAAACTCTGGTGCCCAAACACCCAGTGTGACCTAGACCTGCTATCTGAAGAACAACTAGGGTCACCCAGCCACATAATAATTCACAAAGGCGCAGACGACCTGAGAGCACAGCAGGAAAGGGTGGCCACAGCACTCAAGGCAGTGATTGAAAAAGCTTCTTCCACTTTTTCCAACTCAGAAGTGGTTATCTCCACCCTGTTACAGTAAAAAATACTTTCACCCTGCTACCATACAGCAGGGTAAAAGCAAGAATTTGCTGTGACTGTGCTTAAAAAAAAATGTTTACCTGGCCCACCACTCTAACCTGGACTTCAACAGTCTTTATGACCAGGTCCACCGATACAAAGCAACAGTCCCTACTTTTGCAAGGACCCTGAAAGACATCGTCCTCTGCTGCAGCCCCAGCACCTCACACAAGAGCAACAGAGCAATGGACACCCCGCCCAGACCTGCGAGGGTTCCACATGAACCTGCACCTAGAGGACCCACGTTGAGAGGACCCACGCCGAGAGAACCTAAATCAAGACCACAGCACCACCAGGCACCAGATTTTACTATCTCATCCTGGAATATGCACGGTCTGAGAGTTAATCTGCCTTTGGCCTAAAGAGCAGTAACCCAGACTTCACAAAATAAATCAGAAATACAGACGTTGTCATCCTGCAAGAAGCATAGTATAGATGCAATGGACAGTATATTTGACTTATCAGCTAACATATCAAATTAAAACAATTCTAGCAGAAAACCTAAGAAAACGAACAACAAAAATAAATGGTTTGATGAAGAATGCAAAAACCTAAGAAAGAAATTGTGAAACCTATCCAACCAAAAACACAGAGACCCAGAAAACCTGAACCTACGCCTTCACTATGGGGAAACACTAAAACAGTCCAGAAATACAATAAGAAAAAAGAAGGAATGTCAGAATGTCAGAAAACAGCTCATTGTGATTGAAGAATCCATAGAATCAAATCACTTCTGGGAAATTGGAACAAACTAAACAAACAACAACATGAAGAGCTATCTATCCAAAATTGAGATGTATGGATAAACCACTTCTCCAGCCTTTTCTGCCATATAACAAAGAACCAAGAGCAAACACATATACATGATCATTTGCAAATCAGCTATTAAACACTACCAGAACCAACTGAATTCTCCAATTACATTGGATGAGCCAAAATACAAACCCTCCAACCCAAAAAGGACTGCGGTGTTGATGGTATACTAAGCAAAATTATAAAATATACAGATCACAAATTCAAATGGGCTATTCTTAAACTCTTCAACATTGTCCTCAGCTCTCGAATCTGCGTCAACAGTAACCTCGGAGAAATCCTCTGCAGTATCATCAACAGCAGACCCCACGTATATACACTGCTCAAAAAAATAAAGGGAACACTTAAACAACACAATGTAACTCCAAGTCAATCACACTTCTGTGAAATCAAACTGTCCACTTAGGAAGCAACACTGATTGACAATAAATTGCACATGCTGTTGTGCAAATGGAATAGACAAAAGGTGGAAATTATAGGCAATTAGCAAGACACCCCCAATAAAGGAGTGATTCTGCAGGTGGTGACCACAGACCACTTCTCAGTTCCTATGCTTCCTGGCTGATGTTTTGGTCACTTTTGAATGCTGGCGGTGCTCTCACTCTAGTGGTAGCATGAGACGGAGTCTACAACCCACACAAGTGGCTCAGGTAGTGCAGCTCATCCAGGATGGCACATCAATGCGAGCTGTGGCAAGAAGGTTTGCTGTGTCTGTCAGCGTAGTGTCCAGAGCATGGAGGCGCTACCAGGAGACAGGCCAGTACATCAGGAGACGTGGAGGAGGCCGTAGGAGGGCAACAACCCAGCAGCAGGACCGCTACCTCCGCCTTTGTGCAAGGAGGAGCATTGCCAGAGCCCTGCAAAATGACCTCCAGCAGGCCACAAATGTGCATCTCATTAAGACATAAATAATGGTGTTCCAAAAAAAGGTCCAGTTGCCAGGACAACAAATACAAATACTATCTAGATACCATAGCCCTAGAGCACACAAGTAATTATACCTACCTCTGCTGAGGGGAGGACGGATCATAAAAATGTCTGGAGCAAATGGAATGGCATCAAACACATGGGAAAAATGTGTTTGATGTATTTGATACATTCCACTCATTCGGCTCTAGCCATTACCACGTGCCCGTCCTCCCCAATTAAGTTGCCACCAACCTCCTGTGCTACCTCGGCCTAAACATCAACACCAGAGGTAACTTCCACAAAACTCTGAACGATTTAAAAGACAAGGCAAAAAATACTTTCCATGCCATCAAAAGGAACATAGAACTCGACATCCCAATTAGGATCTGGCTAAAAATACTTAAATCAGTTATAGAACCCATTGCTCTCTATGGTTGTGAGGTCTGGGGTCTACTCACCAACCAAGCATTCACAAAATGGGACAAACACCCAATTGAGACTCATGCAAAAATATCCTTCATGTTCATTGCAAAACTCCAAACAATGCATGCAGAGCAGAATTAAGAATATACCTACTAAATATCCAAATCCTGAAAAGATCTGTTAAATTCTACAACCACCTAAAAGGAAGCGATGTCCACACATTCCACCACAAAGCCCTTACCTACAGCAATATTAACCTAGAGAAGAGTCCCCTCAGCCAGCTGGTCCTGGATCTCTGTTCACATACACAAACAGACCCAACAGAGCCCCAGGACAGCAACACAATTATACCCAAACAAATTATGAGAAAACAAAAAGAGAACTATTTGACACACTGGAGGGAATCAACCAAAAAACAGAGCAAACTGGAATGTTATCTGGCCCTAAACAAAGAAAATCCTTTACTATGTACAGACCCAATGAGCATAGCCTTGTTATTGAGAGAGGTTGCCATAGGCATTCTTGGCTCTTGAGAGAAGAAAGGCTATGTGCACACTACTCACAAAATGACGTGGAAACTGAGATGCACTTCCTTACCTCCTGCCAAAGGTATGACCATATTAGAGACATATTTCCCACAGATCACACAAACGCCAAAAGAATTTGAAAACAAACCGAACATTGATAAACTCACATAACTGTTAGGCAAAATACTGCAATGTGCAATCACAGCAGCAAGATTCGTGGCCCGTTGCCATGAAAACTGTGCAACAAGTGGAGCACAAAGAACATTGTAAATACCACCAATATTGATCTGTTTACTTATCTTCCCCTACTATTCGTACTACAACTAGTTATACATTGTTAAAAACTGTACATAGCTGATTTGAAACGTCTATTCTTTTAAAACCTTTATGAGTGCAATATTTACTTTAATGTTTTGATGTTGTTTTTTGTTGATGTTGTTTGCTTTGGCAATGTACACGTTTCCCATGCCAATAAAGCTAATTTGAATTGAACTAAATTGAGAGAGAGAGAATATAACACTGTTTCATGAGAGCTCTCCTAATCCTAGAGACAATGATAAGCAGCTCTTATCACAGAAACAGTGATTACAGTGTGATTATGCTGACAAACTGCCCATAGAATGGTTCTATTATTGTTCTCCAATGGGAGACTCCAGGAACAGAACCGGTATAGGCGCAGTCCCAATTCTACAACCCCCCCTCTCTTTCCCTTTATTGCTCTTTCTTCTCCTGGTTTCCTAGCTTTCTTTCATTACTTGATCCTAGGTGAAAGGACTGGATAGGTGTACAGAAGTAAAGCTTTCACCTATCTGCACTCTTAGAGAAAATGGTTCCGAAAGGGTTCTTCGGCTGTCCCCATAGGATAACCCTTTTTAGTTCCAGGTAGAACCCTTTTGGGTTCCAGGTAGAACCCTCTGTGGAAAGGGTTCTAAATGTAACCCAAAAGGGTTCTTCCTGGAACCAAAATGGTTCTACCTGTAATCAAAAATAGTTTTTCAAAGGGTTCTCCTATGGGGACAGCCGAAGAACCCTTTTAGGTTCTATATAGCACCTTGTTTTCTAAGTGTGTAGTCCTTACAGATCAGTTTTCAAAACAGAAGAGAAGATTGTGAAGGAAAGAGCCCATGACCCCAAAAAATCATGTGAAAAAAGCATGTGAACAATTTCACGTGAAAAACGTGGTTTTCGGACACGTGTGAAGTTTCACATACATTTTTCACGTTTTTCCCTCGTGAAGAAAAAACTCCCCACGTGATATTTTTTTCACATTTATTTGTACACATTATTATTTTCATTACATCTGGTTTCCGATCCAGGGACCAACCCTGCTTAGCTTCAAAAGTGAACCAGCAGTGGGATGCAGGATGCTATGTTGCTGGAATGAATGTGCCAAAACTTGCAATTGGAAAAAAGGCAGCAAGGCCAGGGTAATATAACCAAAGATAGGGAAAATTGCAGAAAAGAGGGAATCATTTATTTAATTGCGTTATCATTTATATTTTTTTTTACTGAAAACAATATACGTATATATATACAGTGAGGGAAAAAAGTATTTGATCCCCTGCTGATTTTGTACATTTGCTCACTGACAAAGAAATGATCAGTCTATAATTTTAATGGTAGGTTTATTTGAACAGTGAGAGACAGAATAACTCCATATCTCCGGATTCCTACCCCAAGCTTTGAACCTCTTCACCTGGATCATTGCAGCTAGCTAGCTGCTATCCGATTGGCTTCTCATGACTAACGTCTCTGTCCTGAAGTAAGCACCAATTAACCTGGAGCTAGCCTTTGCTAGGCCCATCTCCCAGCTAGCTGAAGAGGTCCATCAGCCACTCCTTGGGCTACAATACCTATTTTGCCAATTGGCCTGGACCCCTTTAATTGCCTATACGGAGCCCTGCCGATCCATCACGACTGGACTACCGACGTAATCCACCCGAGGGGGTTTTTCAACAGGCTCCTCTGTCGCGACGTCCCCTGAATGCCCATCTGCTAGCCTGCTAGCCGCAGCCCGCTAGCTGTCTAGAGCATATCGGACTGTTAGCTGAAGAGGTCCATCAACCAGTTTCTTGGGCTACTATACCTATTTTGCCAATTGGCCTGGAAGCTTTTACTACATGGACCCCTGCTGAACCATCACGACTTGGTCTGCCGACGTAACTGCACGAGGGGGCTACAACAGACTTCTTCCATCGCGATATCCCTCTAAGGCCCTTCTGCTAGCCTGCACTCCCCGGCCCGCTAGCTGTCTGAATCGCCGTGTCTCCAGCCCGCCCAGCTACTCACTGAACCCTATGATCACTCCGCTACGCATACCTCTCCCTAATGTCAATATGCCTTGTCCATTGCTGTTTTGGTTAGTGACTATTGTCTTATTTCACTGTAGAGCCTCCAGCGCTGCTCAATATGACTCAGCTAACCCTCTTGTCCCATCTCCCACACATGCGGTGACCTCTCCTGGCTTAATTGATGTCTCTAGAGACAATACCTCTCTCATCGTCACTCAATGCCTAGGTTTACTTCCACTGTATTCACATCCTACCATACCTTTGTCTGTACATTATGCATTGAATCTATTCTACCGCGCCCAGAAACCTGCTCCTTTTACTCTCTGTTCCGAACATACTAGACGACCAGTTTTTATAGCCTTTAGCCGTACCCTTATCCTACTCCTCCTCTGGTGATGTAGAGGTTAATCCAGGCCCTGCAGTGCCTAGCTCCACTCCCATTCCCCTCTCATTTGTTGACTTCTGTAACCGTAAAAGCCTTGGTTTCATGCATGTTAACATTAGAAGCCTCCTCCCTAAGTTTGTTTTATTCGGTGCTTTAGCAGACTCTGCAAACCCGGATGTCCTAGCCATGTCTGAATCCTGGCTTAGGAAGGCCACCAAAAAAACCAGAAATTTCCATCCCTAACTATAACATTTTCCAACAAGATAGAACTGCCAAAGGGGGCGGAGTTGCAATCTACTGCAGAGATAGCATGCAGAGTTCTGTCTTACTATCCAGGTCTGTGCCAAAACAATTTGAGCTTCTACTTTTAAAAATCCACCTTTCCAGAAACAAGTCTCTCACCGTTGCCGCTTGCTATAGACCACCTTTTGCACCCAGCTGTAGCCTGGACACCATATGTGAATTGATTTCCCCCCATCTATCTTCAGAGCTCATGCTGTTAGGTGACCTAAACTGGGACATGCTTAACATCCCGGCCATCCTACAAACTAAGCTTGATGCCCTCAATCTCACACAAATTATCAATGAACCTACCAGGTACAACCCCAAATCCGTAAACACAGGCACCCTCATAGATATCATCATAACCAGGATCTCAGCGATCACTGCCTCAATGCTTGCGTCCGTAATGGGTCTGCGGTCAAACGAACACCCATCACTGTCCCTAAAACACTTCAGTGAGCAGGCCTTTCTAATCGACCTGGGCCGGGTATCCTGGAAGGATATTGACCTCATTCCGTCAGTAGAAGATGCCTGGTTATTCTTTAAAAGTGCTTTCCTCACAATCTTAAATAAGCTTGCCCCATTAAAAAAACCAGGAACAGAGGAACAGATATAGCCCGTGGTTCACTCCAGACCTGACTGACCTTGACCAGCACAAAGACATCCTGTGGCGTACTGAATTAGCATCGAATAGCCCCCGCGACATGCAACTTTTCAGGGAAGTTAGGAACCAATATACACAGACAGTTAGGAAAGCAAAGGCCAGCTTTTTCAAACAGAAATGTACATCCTGCAGAACTCCAAAAAGTTCTGGGACACTGTAAAGTCCATGGAGAATAAGAGCACCTCCTCCCAGCTGCCCACTGGACTGAGGCTAGGAAACAGTGTCACCACCGATAAATCCACGATAATTGAGAATTTCAATAAGCATTTTTCTACGGCTGGCCATGCTTTCCACCTGGCCACCCCTACCCTGGTCAACAGCCCTGCACCCCCCCACAGCAACTTGCCTAAGCCGCCCCCTGTTCAACCTCTCTTTCATATTGTCTGAGATTCCCTAAGATTGGAAAGCTGCCGCGGTCATCCCCCTCTTCAAAGGGGGAGACACTCTAGACCCAAACTGCTACAGACCTATATCTATCCTACTCTGCCTTTTTTAAGGTCTTCGAAAGCCAAGTTAACAAACAGATCACCAACCATTTCGAATCCCACTGCACCTTCTCCGCTATGCAATCTGGTTTCCGAGCTGGTCATGAGTGCACCTCAGCCAAGCTCAATATCCTAAACGATATCATAACCTCCATCGATAAGAGAAAATACTGTGCAGCTGTATTCATAGACCTGGCCAAGGCTTTCGACTCTGTCAATCACCACATTCTTATCGACAGACTCAACAGCCTTGGTTTCTCAAATGACTGCCTCGCCTGGTTCACCAACTACTTCTCAGACAGAGTTCAGTGTGTCAAATCGGAGGGCCTGGTGTCCGGACCTCTGGCAGTGTCTATGGGGGTGCCACAGGATTCAATTCTCGGGCCGACTCTTTTCTCTGTATACATCAATGATGTCATTCTTGCTGCTGGTGATTCTTTGATTCACCTCTATGCAGACGATACCATTCTGTATACTTCTGGCCCTTCTTTGGACACTGTGTTAACAAACCTCCAGATGAGCTTCAATGCCATACAACTCTCCTTCCGTGGCCTCCAACTGCTCTTAAATGCAAGTAAAACCAAATCCATGCTCTTCAACCGATCGCTACCAGCACCTGCCCGCCCATCCAGCTTCACTCCTCTGAACGGTTCTGACTTAGAATATGTGGACATCTACAAATACATAGGTGTCTGGTTAGACTGTAAACTCTCCTTCAAGACTCACATTAAGCATCTCCAATCCAAAATTATATCTAGAATCGACTTCCTGTTTTGCAACAAAGCATCCTTCACTCATGCTGCCAAACATACCCTCGTTAAACTGACTATCCTACCGATCCTTGACTTCGGCGATGTAATTTACATAATAGCGTCCAACACTCTACTCAGCAAATTGGATGCAGTCTATCACAGTGCCATCCGTTTTGTCACCAAAGCTCCATATGCTACCCACCACTGCGACCTGTATGCTCTCGTTGGCTGGCCCTCGCTTCATATTCGTCGCCAAACCCACTGGCTCCAGGTCATCTATAAGTCTTTGCTAGGTAAAGCCCCGCCTTATCTCAGCTCACTGGTCACCATAGCAGCACCCACCCGTAGCACGCGCTCCAGCAGGTATATTTCACTGGTCACCCCAAAGCCAATTCCCCCTTTGGCCGCCTTTCCTTCCAGTTCTCTGCTGCCAATGACTGGAACAAATTGCAAAAATCACTGAAGCTGGAGACTCATAACTCCCTCACTAACTTTAAGCACCAGCTGTCAGAGCAGCTTACAGATCACTACACCTGTACATGGCCCATCTTGTAAATAGCCCATCCAACTACCTCATCCCCATACTGTTCTTTTTTTTCTTCTCCTTTGCACCCCAGTATCTCTACTTGCACATTCATCTTCTGCACATCTATCACTGCAGTGTTTAATTGCTAAATTGTAATTATTTTGCCACTATGGCCTATTTATTGCCTTACCTCCCTTATCTTACTCCTTTATATACATTTGTTCTATTGTGTTATAGACTGTATGTTTGTTTATTCCATGTGTAACTCTGTGTTGTTGTTTGTGTCGCACTGCTTTCCTTTATCTTGGCCAGGTCGCAGTTGTCAATGAGAACTTGTTCTCAACTAGCCTACCTGGTTAAATAAAGGTGAAATAAAAAATAAATAAAAAATGTTTTCAATTCTGGTTCACACACGCAGTTTTATGATAAGTTCGCAGACTTTTCAGAAATGGTGCACACAGAAATTTAGTGTGAAATTTACACTAGGCCCCAGGGAATTATCAACGTTTTCAGTCACAATTTGCTTTAACCCCATAATAACTTCCATGAAATTGATCAAATGAAGGCTGGTTTGTTCTAAGATAACTTTAATATGATACAGTAGCTAGTGTAAGCCTAAGAGCTCCTGTCTAGCTAAGGTTCAGCTAAATGTCAGCATTCATGTGAGATTTATGTGAGGATGCAGAAATGATTTTGTTTAGCTAGCTAGCTAACATAACCTAGATGTGTAGCCTATATTATAATATGAATGACACTGTATGATAACATTACTGTACTTTTATATTCGTATAGGAGGGGTAAACGTTAATTATTGATATGCTAACATTACTTGATCATGAAGCATGTTGTTAGTTAACTAGCTACCTAGCAGGAGTTAGCTGTGTAATGTCAGCTAATTGAATGTGTAAGGACGAGAAAATAAACCCTTGAATTGTCTGCACATGCTTGTGGATTGTTGCATTATTCAAGAGTGGAATATGGTTTGTTTGCATTATTCAGTATTGTAATATGTTTTAGAAGAAAAGTTGCTTGAATTGTTGAATAGTTTGTGCTTACTGGCTAGGGTCTACTGTGATATTTTGATCTCTCTCTCTCCTCTCTCACCTCTCTCTCCTCTCTCTCTCTCTCTCCTCTCTCTCTCTCCTTCTCCTCTCCTCTCCTCTCTCTCTCTCTCCTTCTCCCCTCTCTCTCTCTCTCTCTCTCTCTCTCTCTCTCTCTCTCCTCTCTCTCTCTCTCCTCTCTCTCTTTCCTTCCTCTCCTCTCTCCTAACAGGATAGTAGCCTGTATTGTGGTAGTAAACTGTTTCCATGGAGTCTACAGCAGTTAAAAGAGTCGTATTGGCTACAGGCTATTACAGGGTTACAGGGTTTTATTTGGGGGTAGATCAGCTATAATATTGCAGATAGATTTTGGCTTCCATCAATGTAATTGTCTGCATCATTTCCATTCCCCATATTTTTTTTTTGTAAATGTATACAGTACCAGTCAAAAGTTTGGACACACCTAGCCAAGGTTTTTCACTATTTTCTACATTGTAGAATAATAGTGAAGACATCAACACTATGAAATAACACATATGGAATTATGTAGTAACCAAAGTGTTAAACAAATCAATATATATTTTATATATGAGATTCTTCAAAGTAGCCACCCTTTGCCTTGATGACAGCTTTGCACACTCTTGGCATTCTCTCAACCAGCGTCACCTGGAATGCTTTTTCCAACATTCTTGAAGCAGTTCCCACTAATGCTGAGCAATTGTTGGCTGCCCCCCCCCCCCCCTTCTAAATGGAGTACACTAATGGACAACAACACTTAGGCTCCTACTTCCAGCCTATACATATACATTTTACGGACACAGTATATTTTACAATATTTATCTTTTGTTTGTTTTCACTCCCATCCTTCAGCTACCCTCAACCCCTCCCGTCTATCTCTGAACACCATCCAGTTTTGATTTCTATTTGCAATATATTTTTCAACTGTGCAGTGAAGTTTCACAAAAGTTCTGAACCTTTATATTCTTATAGATCCAACTTACTATAAATGAAAGATATTTTTTTTTGCCAAGAGTATTATTAGATCATTGATCGATTTACTATGATTTTTTAAATCACCCAGCAGTGGTATTTGCAGAGTCAGCTCCAGGTAAATGTTCAATTCTTTAGCCATTCCAAAACCTGTGACTAAAAACAAGCTACATATGACAATACCAAAACAAACACGGCAAAATCTGCAGAGCTGGGATGGTTGTAATCCCCATATATATAGCATTCTATTGGTTGCAAGAATTTTGTGTCATAATTTCAATTGAAAAACTCTACATTTTGAATCCAGCATCGTTTTGTGTATTAGTTCATAAACCATGTCCATGGAATCGGTACATCGAAAATCTCTTCCCAACTAATTTGCTATCTATATGGCACAGCTGTCAATTTATTTGGTCCTTAAATGAAACTGATATACTTCTTTATTTATCATAATTTTATTTAGCCAATTTAGGTCTTTAAAGCAGGGCCAACAGACAAGGTTTTTACTTTCTCCCCCTTCCACTTGTCTCTTCCATTTTTGTGGCAATGCTGCAATTAGTTGGTTGTAATTTAGAGTAGAGCAGCAATTTTCCATATAATTTTGTTAGCTGCATGTGTGACATAAGTCCACCAGTCCTATTTATGATATTATTTACAAAAATTATACTTTAATTAAAAAAATATATATTGTTTTTTTAAATCAATTTGTATATTTGAGTTTAACAATCATTTTTGTTGTAATATTACCATTACTGTCTTATTTATAATTAAGCTCTATTTCATTTTTTAAATGTTTTTTGCTATGTTTTGTTTGTACCTTTAAAATAGTTTTATGTCTGTGCAGTAAATATACAGTTGAAGTCAGAAGTTTACATACACTTAGGATGGAGTCATTAAAACTCGTTTTTCAACCACTCCACAAATGTATTGTTAACAAACTATAGTTTTGGCAAGTCGATTAGGACACCTACTTTGTGCATAACACAAGTAATTTTTCCAACAATTGTTTACAGACAGATAATTTCACTTATAATTCACTGTATCACAATTCCAGTGGGTCAGAAGTTGACATACACTAAGTTGACTGTGCCTTTAAACAGTTTGGAAAATTCCAGAAAATGATGTCATGGCTTTAGAAGCTTCTGATAGGCTAATTGACATCATTTGAGTCAATTGGAGGTGTACCTGTGGATGTATTTCAAGGCCTACCTTCAAACTCAGTGCCTCTTTGCTTGACATCATGGGAAAATCAAAAGAAATCAGCCAAGATGTCAGAATAAAAATTGTAGACCTCCACAAGTCTGGTTCATCCTTGGGAGCAATTTCCAAATGCCTGAAGGTACCACGTTCATCTGTAAAAACAATAGTACGCAAGTATAAACACCATGAGACCACGCAGCCGTCATACCGCTCAAGAAGGAGACACATTCTGTATCCTAGAGATGAACGTACTTTGGTGCGAAAAGTGCAAATCAATCCCAGAACAACAGCAAAGGACCTTGTGAAGATGCTGGAGGAAACAGGTACAAAGTAACTATATCCACAGTAAAACGAGTCCTATATCGACATAACCTGAAAGGTCGCTCAGCAAGGAAGAAGCCACTGCTCCAAAACCGCCATAAAAAGCCAAACTACGGTTTGCAACTGCACATGGGGACAAAGATCATACTTTTTCAAGAAATGTCCTCTGGTCTGATGAAACAAAAATAGAACTGTTTGAACATAATGACCATCGTTATGTTTGAAGGAAAAAGGCTGACGCTTGCAAGCCGAAGAACACCATCCCAAACGTGAAGCATGGGGGTGGCAGCATCATGTTGTGGGGGTGCTTTGCTGCAGGAGGGACTGGTGCACTTCACAAAATAGATGGCATCATGAGGATGGAAAATTATGTGGATATATTGAAGCAACATCCCAAGACATCAGTCAGGAAGTTAAAGCTTGGTCGCAATTGGGTCTTCCAAATGGACAATGACCCCAAGCATACTTCCAAAGTTGTGGCCCAATGGCTTAAGGACAGCAAAATCAAGGTATTGGAGTGGCCATCACAAAGCCCTGACCTCAATCCTATAGAAAATTTGTGGGCAGAACTGAAAAAGTGTGTGCGAGCAATAAGGCCTACAAACCTGACTCAGTTACACCAGCTCTGTCAGGAGGAATGGGCCAAAATTCACCCAACTTATTGTGGGAAGTTTGTGGAAGGCTACCCGAAACATTTGACCGAAGTTAAACAATTTAAACTTCTGACCCACTGGGAATGTGATGAAAGAAATAAAAGCTGAAATAATTCTCTCTACTATTATTCTGACATTTCACATTCTTAAAATAAAGTGGTGATCCTAACTGACAGGGATTTTTTTTACCAGGATTAAATGTCAGGAATTGTGAAAATTTGAGTTTAAATGTTTTTTGGCTAAGGTGTATGTAAACCTCTGACTTCAACTGTATACATATGTGTGTGTTTTCAATGTTGCACTGTATGTACTGTATTGTTTGCACTATAAAATAGTTATCTAGTAATGAGTTACAGTACAGTAATTACTACTGTACATGTACCTTCCATTTCCCTAGCTTCTCAGGGCTGAAGATGCTAGCTGGCAGTCTTGTCCCTGGAGATTAGATGTTTAGGGCCATACTATGTGTGACGCATGATGCACAAATACTGAGTCAGCAGATAGTGTGTGTGTGACTTTGTGTGTGTGTATGTGTGTTGTTAGATGCCAGTAACTGACGTCATAATGTTGTGTGATTGAGGCTGTTAATTTGAGAGATTACAATTCCTCATGCACACACACATTGCACTCAGAATTTATATTACAGCCATGATTACGAGGATTGTAAACATTTGGCTCTGACCCTACTTTCCGTGTCAGTAGAACATAAAATCCTCTGCCAGCTACTGTATAAAATTGAAATGGGGGTAGGAGGGAGCGGTGTTTACAGTGTGTGTGTTCCATTCTCTTCCGTGGTGTAATGACAGAGCAGGAAATAACACACACATACTCTCAGGGTTAATGAGCATGGGCAGTGTAAATACTTGTTTACCAATCCTAATGTCACACACACACACACACACACACACACACACACACACACACACACACACACACACACACACACACACACACACACACACACACACACACACACACACACACACACACACACACACACACACACACACACACACACACACACACACACACACAGGTTGACGTTTATTGAGTCTTGTTCTTGCGGCAGAACTGAGCAATTTCCACTAGATAGGACAGCTGCAATGTCAAAATTGGCTATGTTGTAAAAATTCAGGAAAACAAAAATGAGCTTTTGGTGTTCATTTAAGGTTAAGTTTAGGCATTAGAGTTAGCAGTGTGGTTAGAGTTAAGGTTATGTTTAAAAGATTTTATGACTTTGTGCCTGTGCCAGCGAGTTACCACTCTGCAGAGCTGCCTCCAGAACAATATTCATGACGAAAAATGCTAACCTGCCACACAAACACACACACAAAGGTCAGAGCAGGTCCCCTGCCACACTGTGTGTGTGTGTGTGTGTGTGTGTGTGTGTGTGTGTGTGTGTGTGTGTGTGTGTGTGTGTGTGTGTGTGTGTGTGTGTGTGTGTGTGTGTAAGAGAGACAGAGGGCTGAGTTATTTTTTGTTTATATGTGTGTGTAAGTGCTGGGCTGTCATGTTGTCCACTCTAAACACTCCACCATCCCTCGTCAGTCCCTGTCCCCCTGGCCAAGCATAGACTCAGGGGTCAGGGGAGAGATGTCACTGTCAGGGTCCCTGCAGCAGACAGGGCTGATGTGTGGAGACAGAGTGATGGATGAAGTCTACCCCTGCTCCCTCCATCCTCATCCTCCTGCTCCTCCTCATTCTTAAGAGTGGGGGAGGAGAGAGGGAGAAGAGAAGAGGTGGCTGGAGGTGTGAGAGGGAGGGGGTAGACAGGAAGGGGGAGAAGGATGGAGGGGAGAAATAAGGGTATGGGGATAGAAAGGGAGAGAGGGTGAAAGAGAAGGGAGGGGGACAGTGAGGGAATCACGTGATCGTGTAGCAGCTGCATGACTGAGAGGGCTGTTCCTGGAGGAGCGAGAACAAGACAGAGAGAATGAGAGAGAACGAGAGATAGAGAGAGCAAGACAGAGAGGGGTGGCGAGAGAGAGACGGAGCGTGAAGAAGAAAGAGGGAGAGTGTGAAAGGGAAAGAGAGCGTGAGAGAAAAGATAATGCCAGCAGGAAGAACAGGGAGCCGGTGAGTGTTGTTTGTTATGTCCTAGTGTATGTTTGCCTGGTGTGGTGAGCATGTGTATCAGTGTGTATGTATTTTTGTGAGAGAGAAGAAGACCCAGTGAGTGAGAGAGAGAAAAGATAAACAAACCAAAGCGAGCATGGAAGGGGGAAATATAGAGGCAGAGTGTGCATTCATGTTTGTGTGAGTTATGCTAAATAAGCTCAAGAGCATGTTAGAGAAACAGAGAGAGAGAAACAGAGAAACAGAGAGAGAGAGAAACAGAGAGAGAAAGAGAAAAACAGGGAGAAACAGAGAGAGAGAGAGAGAGAGAGAGAGAGAGAAAGAAAGAGAGAAATAGAGAGAGAGACAGAGAGAAACAGAGAGAGACAGAGAGAAACAGAGAGAAACAGAGAGAGAGGGGGCTAAAGGAATGGGAATAGGAGAGAGAGAGGATGTGGTGATGTCTCAACACACACGCAGCTGTAAGGATCTGAGTGTGTGTGTCTGTCTCTCTGTCTGTCGAAGTGGTGGGGGGGTGGGGCGGTAGAGTGTATGATGCTTGGGTTAAATTCAGTGCTAATAGCTGTATGTGGGTCACTGGGAGGGCAGTGGGGGAACACTAATAATGTTAGTGTGTGTCTGTGTGTGTGCACCTATGTGTGTGTGTGTCTGCTTGCCTGTGTGTGTGTGTGTGTGTGTGTGTGTGTGTGTGTGTGTGTGTGTGTGTGTGTGTGTGTGTGTGTGTGTGTGTGTGTGTGTCATTGTCACGGCTCTGACAGACTAACCTGACCTCTGACCTTATACTTGACCTCAGCTCCTTCCCCATCTCTCAGAGCCGTTACACACACACTGTTCTATTATGATAGAGAGAATCCAAAAAGGCTAAATATTCCTCATATTCCTCCCCTTCTCCCTCTATCTTTCCAGGTATGAACCATGAGTCAAAGTCGTGGTCATTAGGAATGATCTCCACGGCAACTCGCACCACGGCGACGGTCAGCCCTCTTACCCCGCTAGCCAACGGGAGTGTGGCTGCTCAGTCTGCTCACTCCGGATTCGCTGCCGCTCTCCGTCAACTGGCCAAACAGGCTGAAGACCCCAGAGGTTAGCACAGGGACCCCGCCTCCTTTTACCTCAGGACAGACAATATCATCTATACAAAATCCATCCATCCGTGTTTGTGTGTTAGCTCCTAATGCAGGTAATTACCTGCTATTACATACTCCCTCTCACCCTCTCTTTCCCTCTCTCTCACTCCCACTCACCCTCTCTTTCCCTCTCTCTCACTCCCACTCACTCTCTCGCCCTCTCTTTCCCTCTCTCTCACTCCCACTCACTCTCTTTCCCTCTCTCTCACTCCCACTCACTCTCTCACCCTCTCTTTCCTTCTCTCTCACTCGCACTCACTCTCTTGCCCTCTCTTTCCCTCTCACTCCCACTCACTCTCTCACCCTCTCTTTCCTTCTCTCTCACCCCCACTCACTCTCTTGCCCTCTCTTTCCCTCTATCTCACTCCCACCCACTCTCTCGCCCTCTCTTTCCCTCTCTCTCACTCCCACTCACTCTCTCACCCCCTCTTTCCCTCTCTCTCACTCGCACTCACTCTCTTGCACTCTCTTTCCCTCTCTTTCACTCCCTCTCACCCTCTCTTTCCTTCTCTCTCACTCCCACTCACTCTCTCACCCTCTCTCTCACTCCCACTCACTCTCTCGCCCTCTCTTTCCTTCTCTCTCACTCCCACTCACTCTCTCGCCCTCTCTTTCCTTCTCTCTCACTCACACTCCCACTTGCCCTCTCTTTCCCTCTCTCTCACTCCCACTCACTCTCTCGCCCTCTCTCTCACTCCCACTCACTCTCTCACCCTCTCTTTCCTTCTCTCACCCCCACTCACTCTCTTGCCCTCTCTTTCCCTCTCTCTCACTCCCTCTCTCGCCCTCTCTTTCCCTCTCTCTCACTCCCACTCACTCTCTCACCCCCTCTTTCCTTCTCTCTCACTCCCACTCACTCTCTCACCCTCTCTTTCCTTCTCTCTCACTCGCACTCACTCTCTTGCTCTCTCTTTCCCTCTCTCTCACTCCCACTCACTCTCTCACCCTCTCTTTCCTTCTCTCTCACCCCCACTCACTCTCTCACCCTCTCTTTCCTTCTCTCTCTCACTCCCACTCACTCTCTCGCCCTCTCTTTCCCTCTCTCTCACTCCCACTCACTCTCTCACCCCCTCTTTCCTTCTCTCTCACTCGCACTCACTCTCTTGCCCTCTCTGTCCCTCTCTCTCACTCGCACTCACTCTCTTGCCCTCTCTGTCCCTCTCTCTCTCACTCACACTCACCCTCTCTTTCCTTCTCTCTCACTCGCACTCACTCTCTCGCCCTCTCTTTCCCTCTCTCTCACTCCCACTCACTCTCTCACCCTCTCTTTCCATCTCTCTCACTCCCACTCACTCTCTCACCCCCTCTTTCCTTCTCTCTCACTCGCACTCACTCTCTTGCCCTCTCTGTCCCTCTCTCTCACTCCCACTCACCCTCTCTTTCCCTCTCTCTCACTCCCACTCACTCTCTCACCCTCTCTTTCCCTCTCTCCCACTCACTCTCTCGCACTCTCTCTCACTCCCACTCACTCTCTCACCCTCTCTTTCCTTCTCTCTCACTCGCACTCACTCTCTTTCCCTCTCTCTCACGCCCACTCACTCTCTCACCCTCTCTTTCCTTCTCTCTCACCCTCTCTTTCCTTCTCTCTCACTCCCACTCACTCTCTCGCCCTCACTTTCCTTCTTTCTCACTCCCACTCACTCTCTCGCCCTCACTTTCCTTCTCTCTCACTCCCACTCACTCTCTCGTTCTCTCCCTGCCTATCCCTTATACTATCTCCTTTATACTATCCCTCTCTCTTTCACTCATCTCTTCCATTTGTTTTTCTGGCATCACTCTCCTCCGCCAATTCTCTCTCCCTCTTCCTCTCTCTTTCTCTCTCTGTCACATCCCTCTTGGATGAGCCCCATTAGCTGCTTTTGTGTGTGTGTTGATTAGTGAGACATCTAATTTTTACAGTAATGGGTTTCTGATGGCCTCTTTATTGTGAAATTCTCTCTCTCTCTCTCTCTCTCTCTGTCTCTCTCTTTCTCTCTCTCCTAGGTTCTTCTCCCAATAGTGAGTCTCCAGTCTCCTCTCCAGCCACCAGTCTCAATTCTCCAGTCAACACTCCTAAGAGGGGGTTGTCAGGACCACTCCAGACCCCAATTCGGGGACACAGCCTTCCCTCCACCCCATCTGTAGTCACTATCGCCCCTACTCCCACCAAGACCGGCAGCATTCTCTGGAGAGGAGAAGGGCGCCAGGTAAGAAGAAACACACACAGAACCTTAGTACTCTTCTCTCTCTTTTTCTGTCTTTCCCCCACCCCTCCTGCTACCACTTCCACCATTAAAGATATAGTCCCAACGTTTATCCAAGTCAATGTGTCAGAATCACCCGTCCCTCTCATCTCTATTTCTGTCTCCATCTCTGTTTCTCTCTGAGAGAGAGGGTAAAGAGGGAGTCACCCAGTGGACCCATACTGGAGAGAAAAAGCGGTAGCTGTAGACGCTGTCTCCAATTGTTATATTTCCGGATTGTGTGTGTGTGTGGTGTGTGTGTGTAGTTTGAGGGAGCTTTGTGTACATTTGCTTTTGTCCCAAGACCCCTCTGTGTATGTGTGTTTGTATTTAAGCTGGAGTGAGGAACCAAGCCCCCTAAACAATCCAGGGGTTAGCCCCCTGAGCAGCCTTTCTCCCCCTCACAAAGACCAGTCTGTCTGGCTCGGCTTCCTACCCTGGGGCTCCTATTCAGAGAGGGGTCAGCGGAAGAGAGAAAGAGAGAGAAAGGAGAGCGAGGGTTAAAGAGGCAGAGAAATGGACAGAGTGGGGGAGAGAGAGTGGGAGAGAGAGTGGGGGAGAGAGAAAGAGAGCGAGTGGGGGGGGGGGAGATTGAGAGAGAGAAAGTTGGGGAAAGAGAGAGAAAGAGTGGGGGGGAAGGGGTACAGAGAGAGAGAGAGAGAGAGAGAGAGAGAGAGGCGAAGTGGGACAGAGAGAGAGAGGGGAAGTGGGACAGACTGAAAAAGAAAGGGGGAGAGGGGATGAATAAAAGGGAGTATGAAGGAAGTTAAAGATTGAAAGGATGTGATGTTTTGACTTCCGGTACATTGATGTAGCAGGTGCTTCACATTCAGTCAGAGTACATCCAGTTCAACCAATAAGGACAGCATGTCCTGTGTCTGTAAGGCCAGGGGTCAAGGTGTGTTCTGGGAGCTGCTGCAATTTCTTCTGCCCTGGATAACCCCAACACACACACACACGTGCACACATACATATATACACACGCAGACACAAGCATGCTTTGTTTTGTCCCTTGATCCTCCTCTTTACAACGGTGGATGGAGACCAGAAAGAGGCGATAATGACTAGGGAGAGAGATCAGAGAGAGAGATCAGAGATCAGAGACCAAAGAGAGACCAGAAAGAGACTGGAGTGTGTTTGATCATTATTGGAAAGCCTGGTGTGAATCTGATTTCCCTGAGAGAGATATTCAAAGATATTCAAAGCACAGAGATTTCACTGCTGCAGCCAGAAACCCTGGTTGTTGGAGTGAACCTAGACTTTATTATCCAACACTAGGCATTAGCACTGGGAGCTAATACAAGTCCTCAGCAAGGTTACTCGTGTGTGGGAGTAGTTTGGTGGAGTGAGTGAGTGAATAAGTGAGTGAATGTTTTAGAGGTCGACCGATTATGATTTTTCAACGCCTATACCGATTATTGGAGGACCAAAAAAGCCGATACCGATTAATCGGCCAATTTTTTACATTTATTTATTTGTAATAATGACAATTACAACAATACTGAATGAACACTTATTTTAACTTAATATAATACATCAATAAAATCAATTTAGCCTCAAGTAAATAATGAAACATGTTCAATTTGGTTTAAATAATGCAAAAACAAAGTGTTGGAGAAGAAAGTAAAAGTGCAATATGTGCCATGTAAGAAAGCTAACGTTTAAGTTCCTTGCTCAGAACATGAGAACATATGAAAGCTGGTGGTTCCTTTTAACATGAGTCTTCAATATTCCCAGGTAAGAAGTTTTAGGTTGTAGTTATTATAGGAATTATAGGACTATTTCCCTCTATACCATTTGTATTTCATTAACCTTTGACTATTGGATGTTCTTATAGCCACTTTAGTATTGCAAGTGTAACAGTATAGCTTCCGTCTCTCTCCTCGCTCCTCCCTGGGCTCGAACCAGCAACACAACGACAACAGCCACCATCGAAGCAGCGTTACCCATGCAGAGCAAGGGGAACAACTACTAGAAGGCTCAGAGCGAGTGACGTTTGAACCGCTATTAGCGCGCTAACTAGCTGGCCATTTCACTTCGGTTACACCAGCCTCATCTTGGGAGTTGATAGGCTTGAATTCATAAACAGCGCAATGCTTGACGCACAACGAAGAGCTGCTGGCAAAACGCACGAAAGTGCTGTTTGAATGAATGTTTACGCGCCTGCTTCTGCCTACCACCGCTCAGTCAGATACTTAGATACTTGTATGCTTGTATGCTCAGTCAGATTATATGCAACACAGGACACGCTAGATAATATCTAGTAATATCATCAACCATGTGTAGTTAACTAGTGGTTATGATTGATTGTTTTTTATAAGATAAGTTTAATGCTAGCTAGCAACTTACCCTGGTAAGCTTACTGCATTCGCGTAACAGGCAGTCTCCTTGTGGAGTGCAACGAGAGAGAGGCAGGTCGTTATTGCATTGGACTAGTTAACTGTAAGGTTGCAAGATTGGAACCACCGAGTTGACAAGGTGAAAATCTGTCGTTCTGCCCCTGAACAAGGCAGTTAACCCACCGTTCGTTCCTAGGCCGTCATTGAAAATAAGAATGTGTTCTTAACTGACTTGCCTAGTTAAATAAAGGTATAAAAAATAATAATAATAATAAAATAAAATAAAAAATCGGCAAATCGGCGCCCAAGAATACCGATTTCCGATTATTATGAAAACTTGAAATCGGCCCTAATTAATCCGGCATTCCGATTAATCGGTCGACCTCTAGAATGTTTATTCTTTATGGAGAGAGAGGTAGACAGCAGAGAAAGATGAAGGGTGTAGTATAGGGAGGATGAGTTTTAGGATGTCCCCTCATGCCCTGATCTTGACTTCCTCTGACATATCAGAAGCACTTCTCTACCCTACTCTCCTTCCTCTACCCTACTCTCCTTCCTCTACCCTACTCTCCTTCCTCTACCCTACTCTCCTTCCTCTACACTACTCTCCTTCCTCTACCCTACTCTCCTTCCTCTACCCTACTCTCCATCCTTTCTCCTCTCGCTCTCCCTCCCTGCCTCAAGGCTCTTAGAGCTATTAACGTGTGAGTCTCTTACCTTGACCAAGAAGGTTGTGTGTGTGTGTGTGTGTGTGTGTGTGTGTGTGTGTGTGTGTGTGTGTGTGTGTGTGTGTGTGTGTGTGTGTGTGTGTGTGTGTGTGTGTGTGTGTGTGTGTGTGTGTGTGTGTGTGTGAATAGCGAACAGACATGACAGGGGTGCCAAAGTAATGATGAGAGCATTACTGGCATGGGAGTCAGTGATGCGTGCTGAAAACAGAGTGGGTGGTTGGATTAGCTAGGATGTGACAGTGTTAACATGCTATGGATAGATCAACATTAAGGGACAAATCCTGACTTGGAAAATGTCCATAAATGGAAGTTCCACATGTTGTGAGTAGGAACTTTTTGCCTAACAAAGATTGTCTTTCTGTCTCTCTCTCCTGCTGTCTCTCTGTCAGGCTGAGTTGGGTGTTCGGGGGGTGAGTAGGGAGCTTGTGGGGTCTGAGCTCAGCCTTCCCCAGGAGAAAGGGGCTCATCCTGTCCTCTCTCCTCACATCCTGGCTCACCCATCCTACCCCTTCAGCCTCACCCCCAGCTCTGTCATGCAGGACCGGCGACTACAGGGCCTCAGGTGAGCCACTCTATCATCCTCAGCTTGTGGATGCCTACACACACACACACACACACACACACACACACACACACACACACACACACACACACACACACACACACACACACACACACACACACACACACACACACACACACACACACACAAACCCATCATATAAGTCTCTATACTTGCTTAAACCTTAAAACGCATACACCTCCTTTAACTCCATGACAGCAGACTCCAATTTGCAATCTGATCCCCAACTCCTCCCCCTCCTGTAGTCTACCTGGTCAGGTACAACCTGCAGTTCACTCAGGGGCGGTCCAAGAGGAGTACCTAAGAGGACTCCGCCCCTTCGCCACCTCAGATGACCTCCGCCTGCGCTCGCTGCCCCTGGGGCTCGACCCCACCACTGCTGCCCACGTTACTGCTGCTGCTGCCTACTACCACCCTGCCTACCTCCACCACCTACACAGGTCAGTCTATAGACCACCCTACCTATCCCCACCACCTACACAGGTCAGTCTATAGACCACCCTACCTATCCCCACCACCTACACAGGTCAGTCTATAGATCACCCTACCTATCCCCACCACCTACACAGGTCAGTCTATAGACCACCCTGCCCACCCCCACCACCTACACAGGTCATTCTATAGACCACCCTGCCTACCTCCACCACCTACAAAGGTCAGTCTATAGACAACCCTGACTACCCCCACCATCTACACAGTCAGTCTATGGACCACCCTGCCTACCTCCAAGACATACACAGGTCAATCGATACCACCCTGCCTACCTCCACCTACACAGGTCAGTCTATAGACTACCCTGCCTACCTCCACCTACACAGGTCAGTCTATAGACTACCCTGCCTACACCAACTACACAGGTCAGTCTATAGACTACCCTGCCTACACCAACTACACAGGTCCGTCTATAGACTACCCTGTCTACCTCCACCACATACACAGGTACGTCTGTAGACCACCCTACCTACCTTCACCACCTACACTCTTCAGTCTATAGATCACCCTGCCTACATCCATCACCTACACAGGTCAGTCTAGAGACAACCCTGCCTATACCACCTACACAGGTCAGTCTATAGACCACCCTGCCTACCTCTACAACCTACATAGGTCAGTCTATAGAACCCTGCCTTCCTCAACCACATACACAGGTCAGTCTAAAGACCAGCCTGCCTACCTCCACCACCTACACAACTCAGTCTATAGACCAGCCTGCCTACCTCCACCACCTACACAACTCAGTCTATAGACCAGCATGCCTACCGCCACCACCTCCTCAACTCAGTCTATAGACCAGCCTGCCTACCTCCACCATCTACACAACTCAGTCTATAGACCAGCCTGCCTACCTCCACCACCTACACAACTCAGTCTATAGACCAGCCTGCCTACCTCCACCACCTACACAACTCAGTCTATAAACCAGCCTGCCTACCTCCACCACCTACACAACTCAGTCTATAGACCAGCCTGCCTACCTCCACCACAACTCAGTCTATAGACTATCCTGCCTACCTCCACCACCTACACAGGTCAGTTTACAGACCACCCTGCCTACCTCAACCACCAACTAAGGTCAGTCGGTAGACAACCCTGCCTACCTCCACCACATACACAGCTCAGTCTATACCATCCTGGCTACCTCCAACACCTACACAGGTCAGTCTATAGACTACCCTGCCTACCTCGATCACCTACACAGGTCCGTCTATAGACCACCATACCTACCTCCACCACCTAAACAGGTCAGCCTATAGACCAGCATACCTACATCCACCACCTACACAGGTCAGTCTATAGACCACCCTGTCTACCTCAACCACCAACACAGGTCAGTCTATAGACAACCCTGCCAATACCCCCTACACAGTTCACTCTATAGACTACAATGCCTACCTCCAAAAGTCAGTCTATATACCACCCTGCCTAACTCCACCACCTACAAAATGCAGACTATAGACTACCCTGCCTACCGCAGCAGGTCAGTCTATAGACTACCCTGCCTACAACCACCTACACTGGTCGGTCTATAGACCATCCTGAACTACACCACCTACACAGGTCAGTCTATAGACCACTCTGCCTACCTCCACCACCTACACTAGTCAGTCTATAGACCACCCTGCCTACCTCTACCACCTGAACAGGACAGTCTATAGACTAGCATACCTACATCCACCACCTACACAGGTCAGTTTATAGACCACCCTGCCTACATCAACCACCAACGAAGGTCTGTCGATAGACTACCCTGCCAACCTCCACCACATACACAACTCAGTCTATACCATCCTGCGTACCTCAAACACCTACACAGGTCAGTCTATAGACCAGCATACCAATTCCACCACCTACACAGGTCAGTCTATAGACTACCCTGGGTACCTCGATCACCTACACAGGTCCGTCTATAGACCACCATACCTACCTCCACCACCTAAACAGGTCAGCCTATAGACCAGCATACCTACATCCACCACCTACACAGGTCAGTCTATAGACCACCCTGCCTACCTACACCAGCTATACAGGTACGTTTATAGACCACACTGCCTACATCACCTACACAGGTCAGTCTATAGACAACCCTACCTATACCACCTACACAGGTCACTCTATAGACTACCATGCCTACCTCCACAAGTCAGTCTATATACCACCCTGCCTAACTCCACCACCTACACATGTCAGTCTATAGACTATCCTGCCTACCTCAGCAGGTCAGTCTATAGACCACCCTGCCTACACCACCTACACGGGTCAGTCTATGGACCACCATACCAACCTCCACCAACAACACTGGTCAGTCTATAGACCATCCTGCCTACACCAGCTACACAGCTCAGTCTATAGACCACTATGCCTACCTCTACCACCTACACCGGCCAGTCTTTAGTCCACCCTGTCTCTACCACCTACACAGGACAGTCAATAGACCACCCTGTGTACATCATCTATACAGGTCAGTCTATAGATTACTCTACCTCCACCACCTACACAGGTCAGTCTATACCACCCTGCATACACCACCTACACAGGTCAGTCTATAGACCACCCTGTCTACCTCCACCACCTACACAGGTCAGTCTATAGACCATCCCTGTCTACCTCCACCACCGACACAGGTCAGTCATTAGACCACCCTACCCACCTCAACCACCTACACAGGTCAGTCCATAGACAACCCTGCCTACCTCTACCCATACACGGTCAGTCTATACCACCCTGCCTATGTCCACCACCTACACATGTCAGTCTATAGACCATCCTTCCTAACTCCACCACCTACACAGGTCAGTCTATAGACAAGTCTGCCTCTACCACCTACACATGTCAGTCTATAGACCACTCTGTCTACATCATCTACACATGTCAGTTTATAGACCACCCTGCCTGCCTCTACCACCTACACAGGTCATTCCATAGACCATCCTGCCTACCTCTACCACCTACACAGGTCAGTCTATAGACAACCCTGCCTATGTCCACCACCTACACACTTTATAGACTCCCATGCCTACCGCAATAGGTCAGTCTATCGACCACCCTGCCTACCTCTACCACATACACAGGCCAGTCTATAGACTATCCTTCCTAACTCCACCACCAACACATGTCAGTCTATAGACCAGTCTGCCTACCTCTACCACATACACAGGCCAGTCTATAGACTACCCTTCCTAACTCCACCACCAACACAGGTCAGTCTATAGACCAGTCTGCCTACCTCCACCACATACACAAGTCAGTCTATAGACCACTCTGTCTACATCATCTACACATGTCAGTTTATAGACCACCCTGCCTGCCTCAACCACCTACACAGGTCACTCTATAGACCACCCTGCCTACCTCCACCACCTACACAGGTCACTCTATAGACCACCCTGCCTACCTCCACCACCTACATAGGTCAGTCTATAGAACCCTGCCTACCTCAACCACATACATAGGTCAGTCTAAAGACCACCCTGCCTACCTCCACCACCTACACAGGTCAGTCTATAGACCACACTGGCTACCTCTACCATCTACAGTAGTCAGTATATATACCACCCTGCCTACCTCAATCACATACACAGGTCAGTCTGTAGACCACCCTGCCTTCCTCCACCACATACACAGGTCAGTCTATACCATCGTGCCTACCTCCACCACCTCCACAGATCAGTTTATAGACCACAATACCTACCTCTTCCACCTACAGAGGTCAGTATATAGACTACCCTGACACCTACACAGGACAGTCTATACATCATTCTGCCTACCTCAACCACCTACACAGGTCAATCTATAGACCATCCTGCCTACACAAGTCAGTCTATAGACTACCCTGCCTTCCTCCACCATCTACACAAGTCAGTCGATAGACTACCCTGCCTTCCTCCACCATCTACATAGGTCAGTCTATAGACCACCCTGGCTACCTCAAACACATATGCAGGCCAGTCTATAGACCACCCTGCCAACACCACCTACACAAGTCAGTCTATAGACTACCCTGCCTACCTCCACCATCTACGCAGGTCAGTCTATAGACCACCCTGTTTCCCTCCACAACCTCCACAGGTAAGTCTATATACCATCCTGCCTGCCTACACCACCTACACAGTCAGTCTACAGACCACCCTGCCTACTTCAGTCTGGCTCTGCAGTTATCAGAGTCAGTTTTTTGCAGATATGGAGACAGAGACCCATAGACAGGCAGACAGGAAGATGAAAAGACAGACAGGGACACAGAGAGACAGACAGGGAGACGGGGTTTGCAGCAGCCTGTGTGTTTGTGTTTCCAGGATGAGATGTATAAACGCGACTGAACCCCAAAGTGTGCCTTACTGTAAAAAAAATTATAAGTTGAAAACATTGCTCCCTCTCTCTTTGACTCTTTCCCTCCTTTCCTTTTCTTTGTTTTCGTTTTCTCCCTCCTTCTTTTCCACTTGTCCCTGTGTGTTCCAGGATGGAGGAGTCTTTGTGTCTTTCTGCACTACGGTCTCAGTTCTACTCTGTACCAGCAGGGGGGGCCTTCCCTCACCTCCACCCCTCTGCCCTCCACATGCACCTGCCTGGGGCACGCTACCCTGGGGAGTTCAGCCACACACACAGTGCACTGGCTGAGAGGTACAGTAACACACACACACGTATAAGACACACACACACACACCTGCACCTTCCCACACATCACACTGGCTGAAAGGTGTTACACTCATACATGCACACAAACACACACAGTTTGTACATGCACACAACACACACATCTCTCTGCAGGAAAGGCACAGGTTGCTGACTGTTATATTTTTATAACACACCCCACCATGCTACCATACACACATCACGAACACACACCAATACACACATCAGTGTGTGTGTGTTCATCCTGTGGTTACCTATTAATTGTTCATCTGCTCTTGCTCACTCATGCTGTGTATGTCTAATATAGTGTGTGTGTGTGTGTGTGTGTGTGTGTGTGTGTGTGTGTGTGTGTGTGTGTGTGTGTGTGTGTGTGTGTGTGTGTGTGTGTGTGTGTGTGTGTGTGTGTGTGTGTGTGTGTGTGTGTGTGTAAGTGCATGCTTGGGCATGTGTGTGCATAGGTGTGTGTGTTAAACAGTGTGTGGTTAATCTGCCCCATGGTGGGTGTTGCATCTCTCACCCTCTCTCCCCTGTGTGTGTGTGTGTGTGTGTGTGTGTGTGTGTGTGTGTGTGTGTGTGTGTGTGTGTGTGTGTGTGTGTGTGTGTGTGTGTGTGTGTGTGTGTGTGTGTGTGTGTGTGTGTGTGTGTGTATTTTTTTACCTCACCCACAGAATACAGATGGAGGAAGAGCTTCGCCAACGAGAGAGGGAGCGAGAGCGTGAACGAGAGAAACAGAGGGAGCATGAGCTTGAACGGGAGAGAGAGAGGGAGCGGGAGAGAGAGAGGGAGAGACAGATGGTGAGAGTGGTGAAGAGCCAGTACCTTGCTGGGCTGAAGGCTCTCACGGCTCTGCCGGAGGACAGGGTCAGACCTGGGGAGAGGCTGACACCTAACAGACTGGGTACGGTGTACACACACAGATACATACACACACACACACAGTATAGATGCAATACACACACATTGATTGGTTGATTTCCCGTTAATTATGGACCAGAAATTTCTCTTTTAAGTAGAGCCTGATTGCCATCAATATCATGCATTATAACAACCATAATGTATTTCAAAGTGTGTTCTTAAAATGAAATGAAGCATTCATTGTAATACCTCATCTATTTTCCCCAGGTAAGCCCACCCTCCCTGCCCTCCCATTACCTAAACCTCTACAGCCAGGCCTCCAGTCAGCCCCTCACCTCATGCCCAGCCTGGTGCCCTTTCAGATGGGGAACACACACACTGCCTCAGCCTCTTCCGGGGGGCTCCATGGAACACTGGTCTCTGCCATGATGCTCCAACAGGCCAATGGGGAGGAGCGCATGTTGGCACGTCAACGCCGGCAGGGGCAGGAGAGGGAGGTGTGGCCACCTGGGGAAGGGGTGGAGCCTAGGAGAGACAGCTACAGGTCAGTGTTTAATCAGACAAGGAACAAGCAGTTGAGAAAGGTGGGGTTGACCTGTGTGTGTGCGTTTGTTTGATAACACTACAGTATCCGCCGAGTCAGTACTCTCTCTACTCTGCTGACATCTACTTTTAGATTGGCTGCATCATCAAGGTCAACTTTGATAAAACCCAGTGTGTGTTTGTGACTACATTGTGTTTGTTGTCTTCACAGATCCAACGCCAGCCAACGTGACACAGGCAACAGAGAATCTCAACCTCACCTAGGAGCCCCACCTCCACTCATCTCACCCAAACCTCACCTCCTCCCCCACCCCCCTGCCCCTTCCACCACCCTCTGGAACCCTGCCTCCCTCACTGAGACGCCCCCAGACCCCCGTTTCAGGTTCGACTCCCCTGTTCCTCCATCTCGCTCCCCTCCTGACCTGACCAGAGCCGAGCGGTCCCCCAGCTGGGAGAGGGGGGAGGATGGGTGCAGGAAGAGGGGGAAGGACGCAGAGAGGTTCTCGTCTGTCAGGGGACCCATTCTGCAGGAGCCTGGCCTCTGGGGCTGGGCTGAGCTTGAAAGATCCACTCACAGTCTCCACCACCACCACCATAAACACCACCATAACCACCTCCACCAGAGTGGTTCGCTGTCCGTTTCCTCCCCCAGCCCCAGCTCCAACCTGGGGGTCCAGCACCACGCCAGCTCCCCATCTCCCTCCATGGACCTCCAGAGGTCTGAACGGCCAGGCCAGGAGCCTCAGAACCCAGTGGTGTACGATGAGATCCTCCAGCAGCACCGCAGGCTGGTCAGCAAGCTGGACCTGGAGGAGAGCAGGAGGAGAGAGGCCAGGGAAGGAGGTAAAAAGAGAGGGGACGGGATGTAAGAGAGAGGGAGGTGAGGAGAGGGGTTTTTCAGAGTGTATGAGACGAAATCTGGTGTGGTCTTTAACATAAATATTGTCGGTGCTCTCTCACCAGGGTATGACTATGATCTAGATGAGTGGTATGATGACAGTGATGAGGAGGAAGTGAGGGCCCACCTCAGAAGGGTAGCAGAGCAGCCCCCGTTAAAACTGGACACATCCTCAGAGGTAACTGCCATGCACGCACACTTAAGAATCGCCACGTCCTCTTACTATAACGTTGTGTGATTGTTCGTTCTCTGTAATCTGTTTTTTTGTAGAAGATGTGTTTCCTGCGTGTGTGTGGCCTGACCACGCTGGCCCATCGTGACCAGCTGCTTCATCAGAAGAGGAGGAAGAGGAGGAGGATGTTGAGAGAGCGCAGCATCTCCCCTCCAGCAGTACGAGGCAAGAGGAAGACCTCTCCGCCTCCTGTGGCACCCGCTCCCCCCCTCAGCACCACTCTCACCCCAGAGGAGATGAACTGCTCCCCTCACCTGGACGACAAGAAACACTTTCTCAACATGTTCAGCCTGTCCCATGTGACCAACCAGCAGAGGAGAGGTAACATACACTACACTAACCCCTATACACTACACCCTAGCTCTTATTCTCCAACCCCTAACCACTACACTCTAGTGTACTGTAATGCTATATCCCAGGGGTATTCAAATCTTGCTCGAAGAGGTCAAGAGTACCGCTGGTTTTCTTTTCTACCTGATAATTAATTGGTGTCTCAGGTCTAAATCAGTCTCATTCTCACCCTCCCCCGTCCACCCCCCGTCCCCCACACACCCCCTCTCTCTATAGATAAGGAGAAGATGGAAGGGTTGTTGAAGGCTATAAAGCTGAAGAGTGTAACGTTGGACACCATCAGATACAACCCATTACCCCTCTGTAGAAGCACCCCTGTTTCCCCAACTGGTAAGACAAACACACACACACAAAGGGTAAAACCCATGAGATCCTTATACTGCGTTTATGTTTATGTTATCAGGCGAATCAAACGGACTCCACTACCCAGACTCCCCAAGCCCCTCGCCCTCCTACCCCCACCACCCCAACAACCTCCACACAGACCCACTAAAACCATCCACCCCTCCACCCAGCCAACCGCCTCCCCTGGCCCCCGACCCCAACACGAAAGGACTGGGTGGAGGTCACCCAGCTAAGAGGCTCCAGTGCCTCCAGAATGGAGCAGGCCACCCTGGCCATCATCCTCAACAGAAGGTGCCCCTGGCTGTGCAGAACGGGCAGAACAAACCCTGGGAAAGATTCAACCAGTCTGTGTTGCAGTCTACCCACAAGACACTGAGTGGCTCCACCTGCGTTCCAGAGTCCAGTATAAAGTCTGAGCCCTCAGTGCCCTACAACATCCCCCCACTGAAGAGACCAGCCCTCCTCAACACATCCCTACACCCCACCAACGGGCATCACCCTTACCCCTCTCCACCCCACCATGTACCCCTTGGCGTACGTGATGAGCTGTCAGAGGAAGAGGATGAGGAGGAGGAGGAGGAGGGAGAAGCCCCTAGGAAGTGGAGGGGCATAGAGTCAGTCTTTGAGGCGTATCAGGAGTATGTGGATGGTGAGTTTACCTTTTGGCTTTATTTGGGATCAGTCAAATAAAAATACACCTGTTTCATCTACAAATATGTTTGTATTTTATGTTTTTGTCTCACTTGCTGTCTCTCCCCCCCACACTCACTTTCTCACCCTCTATGCCGCTCTCTCTATCGGTCTTCCTCTCTCTCCCTCTATGACCCCATGTCTCCCTTTACCCTCCTGTCGCTCTCTCTATATCTCTCTCTCTCTCTCAGAGCGGGGTATGGAGAGACAGGTTCTTCACAGTCAGTGCCGGAGGCTGGAGACTCAGAACTACACTCTCAGTCTGACAGCTGAACAACTCTCACACAGCATGGCGGTAAGAACCTCAAGGCCCATATATGCACAAAGTGTCCTCAAAGTCCACATACACACAGTGTCTCAGAGTAGGAGTGCTGATATAGGATCTGTCCATACAATCTTATTTATTATGATCTAAAAGTGGAAAGTAAAGCTTGATCAGCACTCTGACTGACAGTCTGTCTGTTTCTGTCTACACTGATGTGCTTTGTTCACCCCCACTCTCACTTTTAGTGACGCTCTCGCTCTTTATCTCTCTTGCTCCCATCCCTGTCTTTCTCTCTCTAGGAGCTGGTGAGTCAGAGACAGAGGGTGAGAGATGAGAGAGAGAGGCTGCAGGCTCAGCTGGAACACTTCAGGAAGTGTCTGACCATTCCCAACGTGCACTGGGGCAAGGGGCAGGTCAAAGGTCGCCCCTCCCCGGTGACCCCCTGTCCTGCTGCAGACCGACAGACAGACAGACAGACAGACCAACGACCGATGACCGATGGAGAGAGAGAGGACACTGAATTGGTTCCCAGTCAGAGGCAGAGGGGGAAGAGAGCTCTGGACTGGGAAGGAAGACAGGATGATAGAAAGGGAGGAGGGAGAAAAGGAGGACAGGCCCTGTAACCTCACATGCCACTCTCCTAGACTTTGTATTGTAGTCAGACTCACCACTGGTGAAAGACTGGTAGTCTAAAAGCTAGAGGACATAGCTACATAAGGGTATGGCATAATATTGGGACACTTTTTAACCAATTGTAGACTTTGGGATGAATACAATGAGCAGTCATATGTCCTCCCTTTTCCCTCTATGGTCTGGAAGGGTTTGGAAGCAACCAATAGCCAGCCAACCAACCACTGAACTGAAAGGACTTGAATCAGCCAAGATGCACTTAAAGACCTAGAAGAGCTACTAGTGATCATACTAGTGACAGTACTGTTGAAACTACCTAGAACTAAACACTGTGTTGTAGAGCTTTTACTATTCTGGAGCTTTTTTCACTTGGGTTCATGGACTAGCAAAAACACAGGTGTAGAATATTTAAGACAGTGTTTCTATAAGGAAATAACTGGAGGTTTTGAAAAATATTTTTTTTAAATAAGGTTAAATAAATCTTTATAGGATTTAGAAGTCTCAGTTATGTTTTTAATAATTATGCCATTGATAATGTAAATAGCCTACCTATTAAGCCAGAATGTTGTATGTTTTTATTGTTTTAATTATTGTTATTTAAAAGCCTGCTTTAGAATAAACATTTGGGGTAAAAACAAGATGCTTGGAATAATTTTGTGCTGTTGCTGGCCAGTATGAAATATTTAAAGAGAAGTAAACATTTTAGAAGCGCTGTATGTTAAAGGTTCTCCATAAAAGTAGTGTACTATGTCATCACGTAATTGCCCTCGAGCCCTGCAGCTGTGCACAAAGACATGCACGTGCTTGGGCTTACTCTACAACCTCATTGGACAATGCCATGTCGATCTGATCCCGCCTCCCACTTTAAACATTTTAGGGAGGTGAGAAAGAAGTACCCTGGAGCAGGTCCTTGCCGTTCTGTCGCCCTAGGTGAGACCAAACAATGCTGCCCCCTACAAAACTAGAATCATCCCCGTAAGCAAAATGACATTGGAAATACGTATTTTCAAGACGTTGAAGTTAGGGTAAATGTAGGTTTTGAATGAAAAGTGAAAATGTATTTTTCGTATGTTTAAAATACATATTTTCCAGGATGTTGAAAAAGCGTATTTTCTGGACGTAGGAAAAATATGTATTTTCCGGACGTTGAAATCAGGTCAATTTTTGGTTCTTAAATTAAAGTTGAAAATAAGTAATTTATAGACGTCTATGTTTGGCTCAAATCAAGGCTGGTCCAGAAATCTATGTCTGTGGATCTATGTCTGTGGACGTTGAAATCAAATCTGAACCAAACATAGACGTCTATGATTGCACCAAAAAAAGATGACCAAAAGGCGTCGCCGTCGGTCATTGCTTACTGAGGTGTAGCCTACAGTGTTGTCTGAAATTTAATTTTATGAATGTCCATCTATGTGGTAAACCTACCCTTTAAAAAAAATCGAATGAAAAAAGACTTCCAAATGACGTTGGCTCGTGCTTACTGGGGTGTAGCCTACCATGTCAGCCAAAATGGAATTTTATAAATGCCCATTCATGTGGTAGGCCCGCCGTTTGTAAAACAGGCCGATGCATTGGTTTAATTAGTTCTGATACCTGTGACTAATCAATTTGGATATTTAAATTCTGTATATCAGCTAACCAACTTTATCAGGAGTTATCGTGAGCCTATTTGCAATGTGTTTACACAGCGGGAAAAGCAGAAGTATTTTATTTTTCACTATGATCAGCTTGTCAAAAATGTAGATACAAACTTAAAAATACTGATCATGACAAAGGTGAAACTCCGGGACAACAGTTGTGATTGTCCATTCCATATTGTCCATTTTACTTTGTTTCACCTGTTCTGTTTTTAGAATGTGTTAACATGACAGCACATATTTTATTAGCACCATTTAGGTTAGTTAGGCTATTTGATAGGAGAAACCGGCATGATGTAAAAAGTGTCCGTCTCATTACATTGTCATACATTTGATCTCCATTCTTTGGTCTACAGAAAAGGCTACATACCCTATCTACCATATCCTGTATCTGCTACATGATTTATGTTAGATTCTTTTTTGACGGAACGTTGGTGTAGCGCCGCAGCAATGCATCTCTCCAACAGCACCCTGGAGAGGCACGCTGGGAATGGACAAGCAAAATATTTTGCGCCCCTGCCTTTGACAAAGTGGCACTGCTTATCACAGGGCGGCATCAGATCACCTAAAAAGCCCATATGCCACTGGTTGAGATAAATTGTCATTGTTTTGGGGCAGAATTATGTGAGGTTTTATGTATTGTTGCCGCCCTCGTCAATCTTGCCTAATCCCGCCTAATGAGTGGGCAGATGGCTGTGCGCTGGAGGCGGGGGACAGAAAGGGTAATATTTCGATAATGATAGCTATTTTATCTTCTTTTAAACTGAGTCCCAGCCACAATCACCTCATAACCTGTTTGTCATTGAGCTATCTTCTGCCACAGGACAGAAATGACAAATAAAAGTCACCCAGCCAATTGTAAACAGATGGTCCCCATGCTGACACAGGTTTACCACAGAGACCTACTGCACATTTTAGTAATGACGGGTCATCTCTCTACACCCTATTGACTTTAGAGGAACTCAGCCCTTCCATTGCAGATACTCAGTCCAACCCCGCTCTACCTCACGCCTAACCTAGCCTACCTACAGTAAGTACACAACCACTATCTGCCCCCAGCTTCCCCCCACAACAAATGAAAAACAAAGACACATTCTGTGAAATCATGTTTCTACCTGCTCTAGTTAATCTTTTGCTTGTAGGCCTATAATGTAATATATATAGCTATTTATGGAAATATTTCAGATGAAAATGCAAATAAAATGTTTGTATAATTTAGAACTTGTCTAGATCAATGTCAATGGGACTTACCTGTGTAAATAATAATTTTGATCAATAAAAAAATGTTTAAATTGGAGTCATTTTTGACAACATTTTACTCCTCAGCTAGGCTACATCTCCTGTCCATCTACTCTGAACTGGCGTGTTTTTATTGTATTTTTTTTTAGATCAGTGCAGATGAGGGAGAGGAGACAAGGAAATGAAACCACTGTGCACTATGTAGACTGTAATATCTGAGAATATGTCTGACCAAAGAGAGTAAAGGACATTGAACTACAGAAGAACGGTAGAAAAGCTTCAAGTATTTACATGTAGTTTATGCCCTCTGCTGGCCCGACCTGGTATGACACTATTGGTGTCCAACCAAAATGTTACTTCTCCGAAAGACACACACGCATACATACAGGTTTTAGAGAGGTGCGAGGGGCTGCCACATTGGGGACCGGGGAACTGTTGTTGTGGGGGGTTAAGTGCCTTGCTCAAGGGCACAACGCCAGACAATGGCATCTAGGATTTGATGCCAGCAACGCAACGGTTGCCAGCTCACTTCCTCCAGGATTTTTTCCGGAGAACTGGCAAACCTCCGGTTGCTGGCTTGCCTCTAACTGCTAGGCTACCTGTCGCCCCTCTGATTCTGGTGCTGCTCAGTCTTTTAGAAATATGATGAAAAATCCATCCAGCCGATAGTTATACCAATCAAAATGCTTTAAAACTCACAAGGGGGAGTGAGCATTTGTACACTCCAGGGAAAGTGGAGATAATCAGACCACAAACCAGTAGTAAAACAGAGACGATTTTAAAGGAGTTTGTTTTCATATTTTTTGTTTATTTCTTTATTAAAGTTACAAGGGAAGTACACTTATTCATTAACTTATTTGCCTTTAAAAATGTGGGAATTTCTGGTCTTCTACATCCTTAAAGGATTAAAACAAATCAAACAAAAACGTTCCAAATACAGTATATATATATATCTCATTATTGAAAGGGAGTTAATACACATACTGTAATGACTCATGTGTCCTGACGTTAAATAGCCATAGGGAAAGGGTCCTGTCCACTCACTGATTGTTGCTTCCAACAAGCTTGCAACTCATCAAACAGTGAGAGCAGACTAAGTATTTTCTTCAGATGTTCGTTGTTGTTCTGCTTTTCTGCCAAGTTGAATGTGTAGAATACATGTTTTTCCTCAAATGATGCTCAATTTGCTAATAGCCAACATAGTTACACACTATGGCTGTTCTCTTGAGGTAACCATTACAATACACCACAGTGTCTGGTGCCCATGTTATTGAGACACAGTTAGCATTATGCTAAAACTACACTCATAATGTATTAGGATGCTAATACTAACTCGAACCATCTCAATGCTGGGGCTTTCCCATGTCAGTACAGACAGTGCATGTTTTTCAATGCAATATTATTTCTCAAAGAAATTTCATTTTCCTGTCTCATTGACTCTCCTGTCCTTAGTTTAATGGAGGCAAAATACAAATATCAACAATAGCTTCACCATCATGTGGTAGGTACTGCGGTGTGGGGCCTGTTCTGTCATGTCATCTGTACCTTCACCCTGCACCCTAATACTTAAAATGATGTTAACTATATTATTATGAAAACAAAGGGATTAAATAAATTGTGATTCAATTCTTATGTGTACGACTAGGATGTCCCCAATGAAAGCTATGATGAGTTTTCTTAAAGAAATACAGATGACATCTCATCTTATGTGACCTGGGACAAGAGGCCAGTACACCCCCCTGTAACAGGCTTTACGGCAGTGTTTTGAAGCATGATGACATCTGCTTTGAGCAAAGAGTCCACATTATTTTGGCAGTAATATACACCCGGCTCCTAAAGTTTAGGACCTCAACCTTTTTCAGTTACTGTACATGTCACTAGTAGCATATTGAATTGATGCACAATGTTTAGAAATCATAGGTAGATCTGTCATGTACAGAATGGACAATATCCTCTATTGTGTGGAACAGACACCCATTCACATTACATTTCTATCTGAAAGTCTCATATAGAATGTGCCCTATAGAATATCATAGGATTAAGCACACCAATCTGGGGATATGATTGGGCCCATGTACTGTGGCATGAATGGGACACCCTGTGTAGGTTGATGAGCCTTGACCAACCTCTCCATGAACACAATAGTAGGAGAGGAGAATCCTGGAGCACTCCCAATGTGGTGCTGCTGAGTTAGAGATCACAAAGTTTGAAAAACCCAAAACACTGCTTGCCAGTCTGGGTATGTAGCTGTACTCACCTAGCCTGGGTGCCAGGCAGTGTGTTTCTGCTTTAGCCCAACATGATGTCACAACAGTGAACAAAGGAGTTGGCCACAGCAGAAACAGCCAGACACCCAGGCTAGATAAGTTCACTTGCACACTGACAATGCAGACAGAAGAGACCATTTGCATAAGAGAAAGGATAAAGAGATGCAACATGCCTTTGGGGAGGATCAGATTCAAATCAGGAGAAGAAAAAAACAAATCTAATTAAAACTAAATGCTTCACCTTTACAGGACAATTCGCTTTGAAACTAGCTTGCTATAGAAGGAATAAAACCATATATTATAATAGGATTCACCATCTGGCACATTAACTAGCACTACGCAAGTCAAATACCTATTATAGTTGAACACAAGCAATAGGCAAAATTCCTCTACACCCCACAAGTCCCCAGGTACCCCTCAACACCTCCCATCCCAGTCCCACACAACAACCCAATCCAACCCCTAGATCAGGGCAGTCCCGTTTTATCTACAGAGGGCCAGTGGTGTGGCTCCTGTACCAACCAACACACCTGATTCAACTAATCATAGTCTTCCATAAAGACAGAGAAGTCCAAACAGGTGTGTTAGTGCTTGGATGGAATGAAGCCTGGCCATGCACTGGCCCTCAGTGTGGATACGACTGGACACCGCTGACATCTAGATAGAAACCCATCCATCACACATGAGGTGTTTTTTCTATATTTCTACAGCAAATAAGCTCAACAAAGCACTACACAACTTAACTTCTGGATCATGCCACAAGGTACAAAAGGATGCTTAGAGAATGAAACTTTCCTAAAACGGAGAGGAGGAGGGCTAACGGAGCATCTGGTGGACAACAGTGGGAGTTTGTTTAGTGACAGACAGCTCCTGGGTTGATAGGTGGGAGTTTGTTTAGTGACAGACAGCTCCTGGGTTGATAGGTGGGAGTTTGTTTAGTGACAGACAGCTCCTGGGTTGATAGTAGTTCATCTCTGTGGTTCTCTCATCCAGAGCAACAACAGCGTGTCATGCTGTGTGTGTTAGGGTTGTCACAGAGATGAGAAACTACTATGGCTCTAGTAGTCTGTTTCAATTCCACCTGGGTCAGTTGGGTCTAACAACATGAGGTTCTCTCTCTCTCTCTCTCACACACACACACACACACACACACACACACACACACACACACACACACACACACACACACACACACACACACACACACACACACACACACACACACACACACACACACACACACACACACACACACACACACACACACACACACACACACACACACACACATCCCCCCTCAGGTGTTAAGTGGTGTGGTAGGTTGTCTTTGGTTGGTGAGCTGGTGCTCCTGTCTACGGGGTGAAAGGCATGTTTACAGAACAGTTTCTATGACAACCAGGGTGTGGTGGGTTGATAGGCTTGCATACTGGCCTCTGGGGCAAGGCCTGAAAGATGGGTCAACAACAGCCATATTGGATAGGTGGATCTGGATGAAAACCACCAACTGATCCTCAGGAAGGAGTGATCCTGTTCCTGATGGTAGCTTCCAACCCCATCCAAAGGAAGGCAGAAAATTACTTTCAAAATTGTGTAATTCCTTATTGTGGTAATAACTCCAGAGAGAGGGGGCCATGCACTAGAGACAGAGAGCTTCTGGTAGAGCATGGGGAGGGGAAAAAAAGCTGTAACTGTTGAAACAGTGTTTCATTCACCAAATACAGAACAATTCTGAGAATTAAAAATATAAACTGTGGTGGGGGGGGGGGGGGGTACTGAGTAAACATTCCATCCCTGTCTCCGTCATGACAACGAAAGTCTGACAGTCTCGTCTTCCCATGATGCTCTGCTCTCGCCCCATCGTCGGTTCCATCATGGTTGGGTCAAAGGTTAATCAGAATATCACCCAGACCGCAGGAGGGCATCGAGGATCCTGGGAATGCTGCACTCCTTTCTGGGTAGGAGGGGGTAATAATGTGGGTGGGGTGGTGTTGGTAGAGGGCTATGAGTAAGTAATAAAGAATACCTAGACGAGGGGGAGACTGACATTTCACACCGCCACTTCTCATACATATAATCCATAAAAATCATTGTTTGTTTAGTAATAAAACAATTGCCTTGTTTAAATATGAATATAATAGTTTGCTTCTGCTCTTTAGGAAATGATAGTCCGTGTGGGTGAGGGGAGGGCGGTTGCCAGCCCTTCACTACAACTCCATGTCCTGAGCCTCATCCTCAGAGAAGTCAGACATGGAACTCTCAGATGAGGAGTCACCTCCCTCCTCCTGCTCCTTTAGAGCCTCCTCTGTCGCATACTTTTGGAGATACTCTGGAACAGAGAGAAGGAAAAGAGTCAGACAGTCGATCGTGTGTGTGTGTATGTATATACAGTATGTATATGTGTGTGCCTCACCTTTGATCTTGTGTTTGTAGTCCTCTGGCCGGTGCAGGTACATGGCGGCAGCGTCTCCGTTGAGAGGGTCGATGGGGTTGGGGTAGGCTAACAGCTGGGGCAGGAATGACTCAAAGATGTTGGTCAGGTCTGCAAGGGGAGGAGGGAGGACCAGTGTTTTACATTATGGGGGTTAAAGAGGTGCTAATGTGCAACCTTTGACTCAAGGCAAACACTCAATGAGCTGTACTAATTGCACAATTAGTAGAACCGTACAAGTTGGACTGCAAAAAAAACGCCACATCACAAGTATTTCATTTGGAGGTTAGTTGGCTTCACAGTTTTGCATTTCATATCCAGTCCTGTCATGACAAATGACTACTAAGTCTCTGTTCAGCGCTCACCATCAATACAACAGCCTATCTGCTACAAGCAGTGAATGGGCCAACAACTCAAACCAGAACGGGTGATCTGTTTCAGTCATGTTAAAACCGATCGACCCTGCCAAAAAATACATATTATAATGCCACGTCTGGTATGTCCCACTGACACAGTGTTCCTAATCGTTGAAACAAGAGTACAAATCACAGTAACAAGGTAAATTCCTTGTACGGTTAAATTGCTAGGTCAGTTTTCAATGATAGGAACTTCTGTATGGCAATCATGCTCAGCTATTCACAAGGCGAGCCATATAAAAGCCTTATAAACACTAAGTTGAGAGCTACTTAAGTTGAGACATTGTAGACCTGTTTTCCTATTCGGTCGCTCTTATGTCAGCTCCTCACAGCTGCTCCCAGCAGCCACCAGCCCAGACATGATCATAGAGAAAGGGTACAGTATGTACCCATGTCATGGAACAAACCATTCAGTGAGTTTCAAACATTTCCAAACTGAAGTGGTAGCATGTCCATTGTGTCCATTTTGAAATAAATTCTGAGCTGTTACTCACCATACAGGGCTGTCCACGTCTGGTTGATGACATCTAGACACACCGTCCCTGACCTGAAGGAGAGGGGAGATGAGAGAGCAGAAAATAAACAGAATTGTGAGCAGCATTTTGTGATATAACAAACATGATGTATAACTGATAAGATTGTCCAGGCCTATACGTCAACATACCGTACATTAGTTGCAAACTACTAAAACGATATCATCAAAATGAACTTACGCTTCATCAATGTTGGGATGAAAGATTTTATTAATGAATCCTGTGAGGAGAACAATAAAGTTAGTTTTCATAGAAAACCTGTGTTATTGTAATTTCCACAATGCTTTAACCAGTTATGTTATTAGTTTCTATTACATAGAGATTGTTGTGACAGATGCATTTTGATACTGTACCTATAGATGGAGACTTGAAGGGGTATTTGTCTGGTAGGTCTACTCGCACCTTCCATACACCTCCTTCATACGGTGCTAAAACACAACAACATTTGATTAGAAACACAAACACACACAGGGAGGAAGATTGCCTCCATATAGCCTACCATACAGATCTTTGCATAGACACAATGAGCCCAGTGAGAAGCCAGCGGAAGTCATTAGGCTGTTTATGAAAACACTTACTTCCTTGTGGGCCGTAGAACTTGACCACAAACTCATTGAGTCCGCTGAGGATGGTTACCTCATGCTTGCTCTCGATGCTGAGCACTTGTTAAGGAAAAGACACGACTGAACGTGACTAACGAGAAGGCTACAGTACAAACAACACACATTTTAAATGAAAGTAAACAAGCCAATTAAAATGAGCCACAATCAGAATCCAACTAGTTGGGTGAACTGGGCTCCGTTCCAAACAGTACTGATCAAAAGTAGTGCAATAAATAGTGCCATTTGGGACTCAGCCCTGGTCTGAGGTCAGTAGAACCAGTGTGTGTGTGAGAGAGAGAAATACTCTGGGCTAAGGTCAAACATAGGATCGATAACGCCAGCCGTGGTGTCTGATCAATAATGTAGTGATCAGACTCAGCCAACACACACAGCTCAGCTTACACACAAAACACAAAACACTTACCCTAACCAAAACTAACCACACAAATAACTAATACTTTACCTCACTCTCTTACAACAAACAATGTCATATTATAACCAGAAATAGCCTAACTTTACACAATAACCAGAACGAACCAACACCCTCAGGCTCTACCCAGAACTAACCAACTGCGAGTATCAGCTTCTCTTCTTGGGAGAATAGGAACCGAAACAATAGGGAAGCACCAGTGTCCCATCAACTAGTCTAGGCCTCTGGGAGACGATGCTCTGGCCTGATGAGGACCCCCACTGTGGAGCTACATGCTGGGCATCAGTCACCAGGGTCTATGGATGGAAACACCTTCCACATTCTGACACCTGTGCCATGTATTGTTTTGACCAATGAATTGAGACAGTTCATTTGGCCAGTGTTCAAGTTCACCTGGGTGAAAGAGATGAGGCTGAGGGAGGGAAAAGAATGGGAGAAGAAAATAAAGAGACTGAGACTCTTCAAACTTACTAAACGTTTCGTAAAAATACAGACGGCTACACTTATTACTCAAATGTAAACTTGCTTACTTGCTACTTCTCAACCCCTACTTCTGGGGGCAGTGCACAACATTCACCTGACAGTTGCCCCCCTTGAATCAGGGCAAACACAATTGTCTCATTGAGCAAAGACTCCTGTAGTATACATAGTAATAGCAGAGCTGAAATGTAGACATTTTCCTAATATTTGAGACTTGTTTTATTGAGTTTTTACCTGAAATTGCAGCAACAGCGTGTTACATTCTGAAATTGTCGCAGTAGCTGCCAGATGCACTGGCCCTCATTGTGGATACGACTGGACACCGCTGACATCTAGATAGAAACCCATCCATCACACATGAGGTGTCTTTTCTATATTTCTACAGCAAATAAGCTCAACAAAGCACTACACAACTTAACTTCTGGATCATGCCACAAGGTACAAAAGGATGCTTAGAGAATGAAACACTTTCCCTAAAACGGAGAGGAGGGCTAACGGAGCGTCTGGTGGACAACAGTGGGAGTTTGTTTAGTGACAGACAGCTCCTGGGTTGATAGGTGGGAGTTTGTTTAGTGACAGACAGCTCCTGGGTTGATAGGTGGGAGTTTGTTTAGTGACAGACAGCTCCTGGGTTGATAGGTGGGAGTTTGTTTAGTGACAGACAGCTCCTGTGTTGATAGTAGTTCATCTCTGTGGTTCTCTCATCCAGAGCAACAACAGTGTGTCATGCTGTGTGTGTTAGGGTTGTCACAGAGATGAGAAACTACTATGGCTCTAGTAGTCTGTTTCGTTTCCACCTGGGTCAGTTGGGTCTAACAACATGAAGTTCTCACACACACACACAGTTACATTCTGAAATTGTCGCATTAGCTGCCAGATGCACTGAGCCATGTAAAACTATGGAAGCCCATCCCCACCACCAAAAACATGTAAAACAGGATATGTTTTATAACATTGTTTGCTGATTTCAGATGTGGCACCACAGGTCCTGGAGTGTTTGAATTGTTTTCCTGGGGCCCAATTTTTCCTGATGGGGTAGCAGGGTAACCTAACCAACTCCCACCCTAGTTGTAGCGAATGACATAGTAATAAATCAGCTGTTAAAAAAAAAAAAAAAAAAGTTTTACAGTGGTGCAAAAAAGTATTTAGTCAGCCACCAATTGTGCAAGTTCTCCACTTAAAAAGATGAGAGAGGCCTGTAATTTTCATCATAGGTACACTTCAACTGACAGACAAAATGAGGGGGAAAAATCCAAATAATCACATTGTAAGATTTTTTATGAATTTATTTGCTAATTATGGTGGAAAATAAGTATTTGGTCAATAACAAAAGTTTATCTCAATACTTTGTTATATACCCTTTGTTGGCAATGACAGATGTCAAACGTTTTCTGTAAGTCTTCACAAGGTTTTCACACACTGTTGCTGGTATTTTGGCCCATTCCTCCATGCAGATCTCCTCTAGAGCAGTGATGTTTTGGGGCTGTTGCTGGTCAACACGGACTTTCAACTCCCTCCAAAGATTTTCTATGGGGTTGAGATCTGGAGACTGGCTAGGCCACTCCAGGACCTTGAAATGCTTCTTACGAAGCCACTCCTTCGTTGCCCGGGTGGTGTGTTTGGGATCATTGTCATGCTGAAAGACCCAGCCACGTTTCATCTTCAATGCCCTTGCTGATGGAAGGAGGTTTTCACTCAAAATCTCACGATACATGGCCCCATTCATTCTTTCCTTTACACGGATCAGTCGTCCTGGTCCCTTGGCAGAAAAACAGCCCCAAAGCATGATGTTTCCACCCCCATGCTTCACAGTAGGTATGGTGTTCTTTGGATGCAACTCAGCATTCTTTGTCCTCCAAACACGACGAGTTGAGTTTTTACCAAAAAGTTATATTTTGGTTTCATCTGACCATATGACATTCTCCGAATCTTCTTCTGGATCATCCAAATGCTCTCTAGCAAACTTCAGACGGGCCTGGACATGTACTGGCTTAAGCAGGGGGACACGTCTGGCACTGCAGGATTTGAGTCCCTGGCGGCGTAGTGTGTTACTGATGGTAGGCTTTGTTACTTTGGTCCCAGCTCTCTGCAGGTCATTCACTAGGTCCCCCCGCGTGATTCTGGGATTTTTGCTCACCGTTTTGCTCATCACTTGTGATCATTTTGACCCCACGGGGTGAGATCTTGCGTGGAGCCCCAGATCGAGGGAGATTATCAGTGGTCTTGTATGTCTTCCATTTCCTAATAATTGCTCCCACAGTTGATTTCTTCAAACCAAGCTGCTTACCTATTGCAGATTCAGTCTTCCCAGCCTGGTGCAGGTCTACAATTTTGTTTCTGGTGTCCTTTGACAGCTCTTTGGTCTTGGCCATAGTGGAGTTTGGAGTGTGACTGTTTGAGGTTGTGGACAGGTGTCTTGTATACTGATAACAAGTTCAAACAGGTGCCATTAATACAGGTAACAAGTGGAGGACAGAGGAGCCTCTTAAAGAAGAAGTTACAGGTCTGTGAGAGCCAGAAATCTTGCTTGTTTGTAGGTGACCAAATACTTATTTTCCACCATCATTTGCAAATAAATTCATAAAAAATCCTACAATGTGATTTTCTGGATTTTTTTTCTCATTTTGTCTGTCATAGTTGAAGTGTACCTATGATGAAAATTACAGGCCTCTCTCATCTTTTTAAGTGGGAGAACTTGCACAATTGGTGGCTGACTAAATACTTTTTTGCCCCACTGTATATGGGCTTTGATGGGACAAGATTATTTTTCTAAAATCAGGCCATATGATTATTTATTGATTTTTTCACCTGGAAAACTCCTACCCTAGGGAGGATGAAAACATTAAAACCCTTTACACAAAAACAGACAAATGTGATTGGACAAAAAAAGAAAGAAAAAAAGAACAGGGCTGAGCTCGCTATATTGCAAAGGCATTGCGCAGGCCTTTGCATCTGTAATTAAAAAGATACTCATACAGTATGTCATCACTATTGTGTTAATGTATTAATTCCAGTCAATCATTTTTTATATAAAGCTGTAGGTAGCCTAGCCACCCGAAGTGTGAATATACATCAAATTTGATCAAATTCAAATTCTCAGAACAAAAATAAATGTGCCTATTTTAGGCTATAAATTCATAGGTTAGGCTACAAAAACATGACATTATGTTTCCCCAGGCCCAGATGGGATCAGAGCGCATAGGCTTCTCTAGGCTACCTGCAGCTGTGGATGTTATCAGTAGGCTACAGTTGATCAGACTGAAGCACAGACTAATTGTGCATGTTGACAAATCAAGTGGCATTTTAGTAAAAATAAATAAATTGGGCTTACAAATAAAAAAGTTTGGTCGCAGTGAATTCCCTTATATGCACATTTTCAGTCGCATTTTGCTTTTACCACGTAATGATTTGCATGATATTGATAAAAATGAAGCCTGGTTTGTTGTAATGTTGTAAGGTAGGCCTGCTGTACTTTTACATGCAAGTGAAAGGGTTAATCTGTCATTTTTGATAGGCTGACGTGACTTGATGAAGCCATGCTGTTACAGCAACTCTGTGCTTTTGTCTTGAAGCTAAAATGTAATGAGTGTAGCCAACATATGAGAAGATAAACCCTTTAATTGACTGCACATACAGGCTTGTGAATTGTTGCATTATTCAATAGCGTAATATGGTTTGGTTGCATTATTTAATAATGTAATATGTTTTAGAAGAAAAGTTTGTCATTGTTGAATAGTTTGTGCTGGCTAGTGCCTACTGTGATATTTACGGTCAATTTGAGCTGCAGACCAAGAATCTTGTGTTGACAACGAAAGGCAAGGATGTAATGCGAATTAAAAAGTAGAATTCTTTTGCCACTCCGCTCCTCTCCTTCATATCTCGTAGTGGGAATAGGACCATAGAGATAGCTAGATAACATGATATGTTTAGAGATCTAACTCGCAACTCCAGTCCACATCAAGAAGATTTTACTTCAGGTTTTTATTTAATCTCATTAATTTCTGTATCACCCACCAAGGGCATAGGAGCCGTGGAGGACATGCCGCCCCCCCCCCCCCAATGTTAGAAGCACATTACTCACCGCACCAGGGAAAGTAATTGTTGTTGGCACCAACAAAGTAAGTTCAAATAAAGTGTATGAATGTAAATAAACTTTGATGTTAGAATGAACGTGAACAACTATAAGCTTTATCCTGGCTAGTAGCTAGTAAGCTTACATTTACAGTTTAGTCATTTTTAGCTGTGTCAGATTTGATCTAACTAGCTAACGCTGAATAATAAGATGACGCTGCAGTGAATAGCAGCTGTTTTACGGGCTCCAGACTAATTCTGCTATTTATTTATTTATTTTTTAACTTTTTTTGGGTAAATAATAGGGTTTCTCAAAATGCATACTACCGTGCTCCGAGGACGCAAATTGGAGCACAGAAGGGTTGGAGTATGAATCAAAATCAAAGTATGCCAAACTGAGCACGAGGGATTTTCTTGAATGCGTACTCCGTTTGTACATATTTTGAAGCATGCATAGATGCAAGCTTCAATGAAAAGTATGCACAGAAATATGATGCAACCACGTAAAAAATGTATTGAAAATCAATGGCGGACATTATTTGAGCTGAAGCGAGTGAAAATAAACTCAGACTTTGGAATTAAATGTTGCCCATTCAACATCTCATATGTTGCCTGCCTACAATATTTTATCTTGATACGTTAATAAATACATGCTGTGTTAATTTTGGCATGTTTACCTGCTTACAATACCCACTGTAGTGTGCATAGATCGCAAGCCATAGTAAATCAATAGGGCTAACTGGATAGCTACTACTGTTAGCTAGCCATATAGCCACAAATAATTATTAGCTAGCTAGCTACCCTGGAAGAATTGACATCTGCCATGTGTCATGACGCTGCCCTCTTTGGGTACAGCGAGCACCATCCCCCTCTCTCTGTCTCCTACACTCAGGCTGCTGCGACCTCAGATCATAAATTCAGGGCCACAGTATAGAGAGAGAGTGAGTTTCATAGAGAGAACAAATTAATTTCTTCCACCTCACAGAACTGGAGAACCGAACGACATTTATGTTCTGGAGAAGGTATAAAAGATCGGCGAAGAATCCAGCTACGAACTGGTCCGTTTGGTACAATTTTGTGAAACTCATGGGAGACAATACAGCCACATTACCATAACGCTGTTTATACAATAGCCTCAGTTATGAGGTTTACATCTAATTGTTGTATAAGATGAATGAGGATGATACTGTTTGTGAAATTGTGGATTGTGATTTTGGACTGTTTAATGAAGGAAACTCCAATTCCCTAAAAAGTTTCACTAAGTCATTGGCACGCCCCCAGGGGCACAGCCAGGACCTGGCGTCATGAGACAGCCTTTTCTGCTCTTCCGAATAAAATCCCCACCCGGGTTTTCTATCACCAGACCAGCTTACCTCGACAACGAGAGGGCCAAGGTTTGAGAGAAGACCGAGCTTACCTCAATTACGAGATGGCTAAAGGTTGCAGACCAGCTTACCACGAGAGGGCCAAGGTTTGAGTAGAGACCATAAACCTAAGGTTTGAGTAGATGGCTGAAACTTTTAACCATACCACGTGGTTCAACTCTTAGACTATCGATACCGACAGAATAAGAACAAGTCTTTTATATTAATTACTAGTCTGCAGCTAGAAATTCGGTATCATTGAACGCGAAGACCGACAACCGCCGAAACATCAATTCTATAACAACATGAATGAATGTCACTCTGAACTATCCATTCTAACCACGACAGAGAGAGAGATAGGGCGGACAAACTCTCCAACAGAAACAAACTTTTCAACAGAGATCCCGACGACACACTGAGTGTAAATATATATATTGATTGCAATTGTTCCCGAATGAGTGAGCGTTCATGTGCAAAGGATTAGCATTTCAATTGTTATAATTATCAACTTTGTAGTGTCTCATCTCAGTTGACCCCCACTTCCCTTTTTGTCCACCAAGCCGCGATACCGGTTTATCCCACTAGGGAAACTCCGTTATCATTTTCTTGTAACTATCTACTGTTTGTTTATGCATTTCTATGAATTACTTAATTAGTAAATAAATGATTTAAGACAAGTGATGTATGGATGACTCATAGTGAAGACTGGGTTCGTGCAGATAACCAACAATTTACGACGCTTGGAATGAGACTAACGTGAGGTAAATAATAATTCATTAATTCGAAGACTAATTGATCAGATATTAAAATATCTGAAAGTTATATTAGGAAAATTATAACTTTGTAATCTGAATATTTTCCTTGGTGCCCCGACTTCCTAGTTACAGTTACATGATTAATCAGTTTAATCGCGTAATAATAATTACAGAGAGTTATTTGATAAATAAGTATTCAGTTTTAATGATGCCAAAGACACGACACATGCATAACATTAGTCTTAGGTCATTTTTACCTGTTAAACTATCTGATTAGACAGATTATTACGATTCACATAGCTAGCTGATAGTTATGAAGTAAAATATTTGCTTTGTGTATATTTTGTTTCATCTCTATTGCCATTGTCCTAACTGGAAGGTTTAGTGAATGGGTAAGTCCATAGTATGTCAATAGGGCTAAATTGCTAGCTAGCTACCCACGGAAAATTGACATCAACCTTGCATAACATTAGTTTTAGGTCATTTTAGCCTGTTTAACAAGCTGGCTAGCTAGATTATTATTCACATGTAGCTAGCTGATAGTTACAAAGTAAAACGTTTGCTTTGTGTATATCTTGTTTCTTCTCCATTGTTGCCATTGTCCTGGCTAAAAGAAGGTTTAGTGAATGGGAGGTGCAGTGTGAGGTAATACAGTAGGGGAAGTGTGATTGCTTCTCAAATTAATTCTAGTCTACATATTGAGAAACACCCAATGTCTCCGCCATCATTTCCTATTCCTATGAACGAAAACAGCTTCTGGGCATCAGAACAGTGATCACTAACCTCAATTTGGACGAGCCTTTCTACTTCAACGAGTCGGCAGTTCTGGACGTTCTGCTTACTCCGGAATAGGGCCCTTATCACCGGGACTCGAAAGAGGAAAGGACGGCACAAGTGAGGCAAATAAGCCGGCATCCAGACGAGACTACGTTGGCGAACAAATAAACAGCCTCTACCCTCCGTTCTATTGGCAAACATACAATCACTAGAGAACAAACTGGACGAGCTCCACTCTATCCTATCAACAGGACTTGAAGAACCGTAATATTCTGTTTCTCAGAGTCATAACTGAACAAGGACACAGATAATACACATTTCTCTGGTTTTTCCATGCATCATCTAAACCGGACGGCAGCCTCGGGTAAGGTGAAGGGGGGAGGAGTGAGTCTCTTTATTAACAACAGCTGGGGCGCAATCTCTAATGTCAAGGAATTCTCAAGTTTTTGCTCACCTGAGTAAGAATACCTCATGATAAGCTGCAGACCATACTATCTACCAAGAAAGTCTTTCATCTATATTTTTCGTAGCGGTCTATTTACCACCACTCAACAAGCTGTATAGGACCACATGCAAACCACAGAATCCACATGCAGTTTCCTGTGGCCGGTGATTTTAATGCAGGGAAACTGAAATCCGTTTTACCAGCATGTCACCTGTGCAACTAGAGGGGACAAACCTCTTGATCACTTTAACTCCACACACAAACTCATACAAGGCTCTCCCTTGGCCTCCCTGACCATAACTAATCTGACCATTACTATATCCTCCTGATTCCTGCATACAAGCAAAAACTCCAAAAGGAAGTACCAGTGGCACGTTTAATATGGAAGTGGTCCGATGTGGATGCTAAGGTACAGGACTGTTGTTTCGCTAGCACAGATTAGAATATGTTCCGGGATTCATCCAATAACATTGAGGAGTTTACCACATCAGTCACCTGCTTCAATAATAATTGCATCGACGACGTCCCCACAGTGACCGTACTTAATTATCCCAACCAGAAGCCATGGATTACAGGCAAAATCCACACTGCGATAAAGGCTAAAGCTGCTGCTTTCAAGGACCGGGTTGCAAAATAAATGGGAGGAGATTTTCGATGTACCAATTCCATGGCACATGGTTTATGAACTGGTACAAAAAAACTACACTTGACTCAGAGTTTTTCAATTTAAATTATTACATAAAATTCTTGCCACCAACAGAATGCTAAATACAGTGGGGAGAACAAGTATTTGATACACTGCCGATTTTGCAGGTTTTCCTACTTACAAAGCATGTAGAGGTCTGTAATTTTTTATCATAGGTACACTTCAACTGTGAGAGACGGAATCTAAAAATAAATTAAAAAATCCAGAAAATCACATTGTATGATTTTTAAGTAATTAATTTGCATTTTATTGCATGACATAAGTATTTGATACATCAGAAAAACAGAACTTAATATTTGGTACAGAAACCTTTGTTTGCAATTACAGAGATCATACGTTTCCTGTAGTTCTTGACCAGGTTTGCACACACTGCAGCAGGGATTTTGGCCCACTCCTCCATACAGACCTTCTCCAGATCCTTCAGGTTTCGGGGCTGTCGCTGGGCAATACGGACTTTCAGCTCCCTCCAAAGATTTTCCATTGGGTTCAGGTCTGGAGACTGGCTAGGCCACTCCAGGACCTTGAGATGCTTCTTACGGAGCCACTCCTTAGTTGCCCTGGCTGTGTGTTTCGGGTCGTTGTCATGCTGGAAGACCCAGCCACGACCCATCTTCAATGCTCTTACTGAGGAAAGGAGGTTGTTGGCCAAGATCTCGCGATACATGGCCCCATCCATCCTCCCCTCAATACGGTGCAGTCGTCCTGTCCCCTTTGCAGAAAAGCATCCCCAAAGAATGATGTTTCCACCTCCATGCTTCACGGTTGGGATGGTGTTCTTGGGGTTGTACTCATCCTTCTTCTTCCTCCAAACACGGCGAGTGGAGTTTAGACCAAAAAGCTCTATTTTTGTCTCATCAGACCACACGACCTTCTCCCATTCCTCCTCTGGATCATCCAGATGGTCATTGGCAAACT